>NW_006409255.1:35194-52851 GCF_000296735.1 Chrysochloris asiatica | reverse complement strand
GAGTGTTAATGACCCTTATCTGAAGACCTCCCACTTTCTTTCCTTTCTCCCTCTTCTAGTTTGGCAGGAAAATAAGACCTTTAAATGTCCACAGTAGAGCTATGGGTTTCTGCTTGAGAGTCCTTCTGCTCATTCCTTATTCCTCTTCATTTCCTTATTCACTCACTCATGCCCTTCACTTACCTGGTCTTACCTACATCTCTGAACTCAAGGCTGCTGCTTCGACTATTCACCTGGTGGCTTCTACTCCTGAACACCCAGCTCATGGATGATTCCTTCTGTGAAAGCTACCCTGAACACTCCAGGCAGTGATAAGTTGGAAAATTGTTCTCCGCATCTCTATTCTTCATACTGTGTCTGCAAAGTACATTGCCTATACCTCCGTGGTAGTACTTATTCTATTGTGCTGTTGCTTTGTGATTTGTTTGCTCTTCTGCACTGAGCATCCTGAGAATAAGGGCCAAAACTTATCCATGTGTCAATAAATATTTGCTGATTATGAGCACTGAGTTTGGTTACTTTCTCCGTTCACCCTCTCAGTACCCATTCATCCATCATGCTCTTATCTAGTGGTAGGTATGGAAAGACGGTATGGTCAGTGTTGTATCTTCCCCTAACACAGTGTATGAAATGCTGTTTATCAGCAGGATATGACTTATGAAAAGTCGTTTCTCTGAGAGGAAATAGCAGGTTGTGAAGAAGGAATCCCAGGCACAATGCAAGGAAGAGAGCATAAGTCTGAGAGTGGGCAGACATGGAAGACTGGGTGATGAAGGTGAGCAAGAGCCAGGCTGGGTTCTCTTCTGTGTGTGGTAATTCTGCCCCTCTCCACAGTGTGCCTCAATTCTCCACAGTGTCTCTCTCTAACTTTATAGGGATGTGCTACATTAGTTTACCTTTTCATGTGACCAGGTACCACACCACCCACACCACACTCACACCATCACACATCATGATTCTATGCCACAATGAAAGGGCACATTATGCATGGCTGTGTTAAGAAGACAGCTGTGGCTTAGTTGTCTGCTTAGCACACTTAGCTCTTTCCCCATTCTTATGGTCCTGGTGGGGCTATCAATCACATTGCCTTTCTCTACCCAAATTTCCCCAGATTACCCAATGGGACCAGATGACCCAATTGCCCAACCCTCCTTCCACCCACTCTCCTACAACAGCAGCAGCAATTCTTTTGAAGACAGACACAGAATTCAACCACACAGCCCATAGCTAAACTGAATATACATAGACACTGGGGAAACATGCTTCTCCCCCTCCCCACTCCCACCATCTTCCTTTACTAGGGTCCCTGAATTAGGATAAAATGAATCCAGAACTCTAAGGAGCTGATCTGCATACCTCAAAGAGAAAACCTTCCTACAAAACAAAACCAACACAGAGAAAGAGAAAACCTTCCTACAAAACAAAACCAACACAGAGAAAGAATCAGATATGGATTAAAAGAGCTGTGTTTATAACCATGGATAAATTATTCATAAATTTTGAAGCTTGGATGACCCAAATAAAAAACAACCTGGTAGCCCCAAATCAAGCTACAAAAAATGTAGCTTCCCCATGTTGTTGTTGTCAAGTGCCGTCCAGTCGATTCTGACCCACAGCGACCCTGTATAGGGTTTCCAAGGAGCAGCTGGTGAGCTTGAACCACCGACCTTGCAGTTCAAAAGACTTTGCAGTCTGACGCATTAGCCCACAGCACCACCCCAGCTTCCCCATAAGTATCATTTTTATCTATAGGAAGTTATACAACTCCAATTAAACTACACATGATGGTACATATTATAGGTTGTTAGGTGCTGTCGAGGCAGTTCCTACTCATAGCGATCCTATGCACAAGAGAGGGAAACACTGGCCAATCTTGCCCCATCCCCACAATTCTTGTTATATTTGAGTCCATTGTTACATCCACTGTGTCTATCAATCTTGTTGGAGATCTTCCTCTTTTTTGTTGACCCTCCACTTTACCAAGCATGATGTCCTTCTCCAGAGACTGATCCCTCCTGACAACATGTCCAAAATACGAGAGACCAAGTCTTACCATCCTCATTCTTAAGCAGTCTTTTGGCTGTTCTCCATCCAAGACAGATTTATTTGTTCTTCTGGCAGTCCATGGTGCAGTCAATATTCAGAATTGGTCAGCCTCTCCTTCTTTCTGCTCCCTTTCTTCTCTGGGCCCCAACTCCTATCTGGTGTGCCTCCAGCTTTCAGAAGCATCAGCCTCAAAAACCACAGCTGTGTGCACTCTCATGCTTTATGATTCCCTAGTGCCTCTTGGTTAAAGTAGAAACTGCCTAGTTTACATCAACTTCCCCTACTCACAAATATGTGGGACATCAAGTTGACTTTATGCCCTTTGAGACTACAGAACTTCAACCAAAGAAGGCTCTTTATTGTTCCTGTAGATGAGAAAAATACGTTGAAAACACCCAGAGTGTCAGCCCATTCTACAGCAGGGACTTTCAAACTCCTTTGCATTTTGGACCCTGTTGGCGGTATCATGAAGATCATGGATCCCTTAACAGAATATTTGTTTTTAATAAATGCATTAGAAAAATACATAAGACTATAAAGGGAACTCAGTATACTGAAGCACTGTTTTGAATTTAAAGAAAAACTGTAGAATGGAATCATATTTGCATTTTATTAACATGGGGAACCACAAGGTCCAAGGTTTGAGCCCACCAGCTACTCTAGGAGAAAGATGAAGCTTTCTGCTCCTGTGAAGATTTAAAGCCTTGGAAATGTGTGGTTCTGGGGTTAATGCACTGGATTGCAAAGTCAGTTCAAACAGCAAGGTCAGTGATTCAAGCTTTCCAGCTCCTCCTCAGCAACCATTTGCAGGGTCACTTATAAGTTGGAACTAACTCGACGGCACTTAACAGAACTGACTTAACAGCACTTAACAACAACTTGTGGTGAATGTAATAGTTACCATAATTTCAAAGTTGTTGTTGTTGTTGTTAAGTGCTGGCAAGTTGATTCAGACCCATAGCGACCCTGCATAGGGTTTCTGAGGCTGTAAATCTTTACGGGAGCAGAAAGCCTCATCTTTTCCCACGTAACTGCTGGTAATTTTGAACTGCTGACCTTGAAATTAGCAGCCCAATTCATAACCACTATGCTACCAGAGCTCCTTAATTTTAAAGTTGTGATGAGTAAAAATGATACTTTGTGAAATGTGAAACAGCTATATATAATGCAATATGAAATACTGATTGGTGACACTGTTACATGAACTGCTAATAATACTGTAGTTTCTTGCCTAGGTTCATAATTCAACAACATGGCTCAAATGAAATTAGAGGTGAATGAAGGCAAAAACATAGGCTGTTTTCCCATCCATACTCATAGATTTCTTAAGTCCATAACTCTGATTACTCTGCTTCACAGTGCCCTGAGTGCTTTGCCCTCTTAGTGTGTAAGCATATTACAAGCCATTTATTCAGTGCATGTTATGAGTGCTTCACCCTACCCACATTGAAATGTAACCTCACTCCAGTAGCACAAGGTAGGTATTGTTATCCTCACCTTACAGCTGGGGAAATGCAGGGATATCCACCTTAGCATTAACCCAAGATCACAGATGAGAATGGGGAGACAGAGCTTCTGAATATAGCACTATAATCTGTCTCCATATTATTTCCTTGCTTCAGCTCTTTGGAAAGCAGAATGTAATATGAGGGTGGGGGTGTGTCTCACTTTATTATGTTTTCATACACTTCTTGAGAAATTGCTGAATATTTGTTTGCATGAGAGAGTCAGGAAACCCCATTTACTGAAGAATCCAATATGCTGTATGTCCCGGATTTGGGAGGGCTAAGGATGCTGAAGCTGTCTGTAGACATATATATATATATATATAGCAGTACCTGTGAGAAGCAGTAAAATTAATTATCTAAATTTTCACATAAAATCAGTAGATGTCATGATGATGCCTGATAAACGGGCCACCTATTGCAGTGACATTTGAGAAACATCCACAGTGTTCACCATCTTCTTGTTTGACCTATCTCACAGTAGCCAGTATTGTCCACCCTTTATGAAGTACACCACCACTTTATCATTACCCTTAAATTAAATATGGCTACTGATAATGAATACTTTGGCTTTCACACTGAATTTTTTGGTTAGATATTGTTAATTCTTGTTGAAGAGGTCAATGTGTGCAATATTTTTGCATCTATACTTTTAAGAGTTTTAAATTAAGACAATCAAAATTAAACATCCAGAATCAAGAAAAAAAAAAAAAAAGATTGGGTCATTATCTCAATTTTTATGTTAAATACAAAAACTGTTAATCTTCTGAATCCCTGGGAGAATAATAAGGATATAATAATAATAATGGCACATCTTACACTATTGTGGAAGAAAAAAAAATGGTATAGCCTGTCTCATCTTTGGAATAGTGCAAGTAAGTATGTATGGAGAAACAGTTTATATTTCTGAAATGGAAAAATACAAACAAAAAGCACCTGATTATTTACTTTCATGGAGTGACATGTTTTAAATACCAGTTTTCATTTTATATTTCTGAATAGAATATACGTACAAGGTAGAAAACTTAAATGGTGCAGCATAGTATGCAGTGAACTGCTTCTCTACCTCCCTTGATCCCCAGCCTCCATGCTTGCCTTGCCAGAGTCAGCCACTGTTACCAGTTTCATATTTATCCTTTCAGAGCTGTACCATGAAAATGCAAATCAAAATAGGACTGTCAAGTGTTTTGTTTTGTTTTTACACAAATGGCAGTATACTATAAACATTGTGTTTCCCAGTCCTTGGTTTGGTAAATAACACTGAAAGCATTACACATCAGAACATGAAGACCTGCCTTCTTTTTAATGACTGCATAAAATTCCCTAATATGGAAGAACCCTGATTATTTCATTTTGTATTGATAGATATTTTGGTTATTTTCTCTTTCACTATTTTTTCAATCTTCCTTCCTTCCTTTCTTTCTCCTTCCCTTCCTTCCTTCCTTGCATCAGTTTTATTTCTTTCTTCCCTCCTTTTAAACTTTTTTTCTTCTTTCTTTGTGTCTGTTTGTCTTGCTTTCCTCTTTGCCATATACTTGTCTATCTTCATTTCACACATTGATGTGCATATTGATGGAATAATACCTTGCACTTTATTCAAAAACTGCTCCCTGTGTGTCTACTGAGGGTCAGACTGGGAGCTAACTCAGACAAATTGGCTTTCCACCATCACAGAGTTGACAGTCTAGTAGGGGAGACAGACATGCCACCAGACAAGGATAGTCCAGAGTGGGCAGGAGTGGACTAAGAGGGGATGACAAAGTGTAGCAGAGGGGAGACATTAACCACCAAATGAGAGCGATGCTGAACAAACTCCTTCATTTCTAACATGAGGTCAGAACCATGGTTTGTCTAACTCATCCTTATTTCTCTGCCCCCGGTGACCAACACTTGCTTTGCCATACCTGAAACTTGGTGAACATTTAGAGAAAGAGCAACTAGGCCTTCAGTTCTAGCACCGAGATTGGAATGTGAAGCAGGGCCTTGAATTTGGGTCCCAACATTTCCCCTGAATTTCTCTGTGACTGTGGGAAAATTATATTCCTTTCACTGCCTTTCTTCACTCATCAGTTATATAGGAGGCTCCCCAGGCCCAAGAAGGTAGCAAGGTGGTTAAGAGCAAGGGCTGCAGATTTCTTAATCCCCTACTGGCTTTGTGACATTTACCACATGGTGTCTTGGATTCTTCCTATGGAAATGAGGCTGATTGTAATAGTAGCAACTACCTTTCAGAGTTACTGAGAGGATTGGATAGGTAAATAAACGTCAAGTGTTTAGAACAGAGCCTGCCACATGTTATTGTTGTTGTGAGCTGCCTTTGAGTCGATTCCAACTCACAGCAACCCTATGCACAATAGAACAAAGCGCTGCCTGTTCCTGAGCCACCCTCACAATTGTTGCTATGCTTGAACCCATGGCTGCTTCCACTGTGCCATCCATCTTGGGGTTTTTTGCTGGCCCTCCACTTTACCAAGCAGAATGTCCTTCTCTACGGACTGGTCCCTCCTGATAATACGCCCAAAGTATAAGAGACAAAGTCTCACCATCCTTGCTTCTAAGGAGAATTCTGGTGGTACTTCTTCCAAAACAGATTTGTTTGTTCTTCTGGCAGTCCATGGTACTTTCAGTATTCTTCTATGACACCATATCTCAAATGAATCAATTCTTCTATGGTCTTTCTTATTCATTGTACAACTTTCACATTCATATGAGACAATTGAAGATGCCTGGGTCAGGCACATCTTAGTCCTCAACTGATACCTTTGCTCTTGAACAATTTTAAAAAGTCTTGTGCAGCAGATTTGCTTAGTGCAACACATCATTTGATCTCTTGACTGCTGCTTCTATGAGTGTTGATTATGCATCCAAGCAAAATGAAGTCTTTGAGAACTTCAATCTTTTCTCCATTTATCGTGATATTTTTTGTTCCAGTTGTGAGGATTTTTACTTTCTTGACATTGAAGTGTGATCCACACTGATGACTGTGGTCTATGATCTTCATCAGTAAGTATTTTAAGTCCTCTTTGTTTTCAGCAAGCACGGTTGTATCATCTGCATGTTGCAAGTTGTTAATGAGTTTTCCTCCAATCCTGATGCCACACTTTTCTTCCTATAATCTCAGGGTCTTTGCACATCTTACTCTGCCTGGAGCACTCCTCTCTCCAATATCTTGCCATGGCTCTTCTCCATTTCTTCATTAAGGATTCTGCTCAAATATCACCCAGGGAGACCTTCCCATGACAACCATTTAAGGTAAAACTAACCTGCCATTCTCTCTTCCTTTTGTTTGTTTTTTCTCTATTGCTCGAATTTTACAGTATAGGTTTATGCTATACCTCTTCAAATAGAATGAAAGTTGATCAAAGAAAATGATTTTTCCCCCATTTGTCTAATTGGTATATCCTATGTATCTACAAGAAGATCTGACACATATCAAACCTTCTAAAACATCTATTGATACATATTATATGAGCTCGATGAGGTGCTTAATATTGTCATCCCCATTTTAAAGGCAAGGCAAAGTAATATACCCAGTGTAACACCAGCTAACACATGTTGTTGCTGTTAACTGCCATCGAGTCAGTTCCAACTCATAGTTATCCTGTATAGGGATTCCAAGGAGTGACTGGTGATCATGCATTTTAAACTGACTTTGTAATCCCAGCGCATTAACCCACAGCACCACAATAGGACTCCACAAAGTAGAATCTATATTTGAATCCTGGCAGTCTCAAAACCACTCTCAAGCCAAGATTGCTTCATTTTTTTAAATGATGCGAATGTTAGATGCCAATGGTCCTCAAATATTTTTTCTAAAAGTTGAGAATGATGAACACACACCTTACACAGAATAACAGACACATTTGGGTCAGCTGGTATTTCAAATAAATAAAATTTATAATCATCAATATGAACTAAGTAAATCATCATGTATAATTTTCATACAATCATGCATTTGAAATAATAAGAAAGTCAAATATATTCTATCTGAGTGTTCATCAAGTAAATGAAAATATAACCAGATGCCAACAAATTGGAAGAATTTTCTATATTGTTGCTGTTGTTAAATGTCATCAAGCCAGTTTCAACTCATAGCAACCCTGTAGTGGCTGGTGGGTTTGAAACACCAACCTTGTGGTCAGCAGTCCTATGCTTATCCTACAGAGCCACACCATGACTTATACAAAAATCATTTCCAGACATGAGCTATTGCTAGAACTTAGAAAGATAACAGTTGTATATTTTGCAATTCAGATTCAGTTTCTCTTGTAAAACCTGTCTACTGAAAACAAAATGTAGCTTTAGAGGACACTTATCAATCACAAAATGGAATTCAGAATGAACAATTTTTAAAGAGATCCTACCTGGGACAGAGACATATGAGACATAAATAAATAATTTTTAAAAATATAATACAATATATAACAAACAATATTACACATATGTGTATTACTTTAATATAAAATATGAAAAACAAGCATTGATTTAAAATTATATACTATTCTGTATTATTCACTTTTCTGTTACACAAAACCTACTGTTTAAGCAAGCAACATAGACTAGTTAACAGTGGCAAATAGAAGTAATTAGAAGTAGAGCTAAGGAGCCCTGGTCTTGCTGTTGTTGTTAAGTACTATCGAGTTGATTCCTACAATTAGCGACCATGTGTAGAGTTTCTAAGGAGCGGCTGATGAGTTTGAATCACCGACCTTGCAGTTCAAACTGACCTTGAGGTCGAGTGCTTATCCTATGGCACTACACCAGGACTTACAAAGAAAAGTTTCCAAGGAGCGGTTGGTGAGCTTGAACCACCAACCTTGCAGTTCAAACCAAACTTGAGGACTCCTTGGTATCGTATTTGATTATGAGCTGCAAGGTCAGGTGTTCAAATCCACCAGCTGTTCCATGGGAGAAAGATGAGGCCTCAGAAAACCTACACAGAGTTGCTATGAGTTGGAACCTATTGGGTGACACCCATCACCACCAATTTTTTATTGTTGTTAGGTGCATAGAGCTAATTAACAAATTATACAAAAAAGAAACTTAACACTATGTTTCTAATGCTTCTTTCTGCCTTCTGATACAGCAACTTATTTTAACTCCTTTTTAAAACACTCTAATGGAGATTACAAGTTAGGAGCCATATTATTGCTTATATGTAAGACATATAAGCATAAGGTTTTTGAAAAAGGAGAATGCAACTATAATGCAATTAATTAAGGAGAGATTACCTGTATTTAATTAGAACAAAACACAACACAACATGTTTCTTTCTGTATCATGATAAGAGTAGGATCTTTTTCATTCTTTCTGTTTCCTTTTCTAATAATACTTCTCTGAGAGGCCTGCAGCCTTTAGGACATGCTTTTTCTTTTCTTTTATGTAGTGGGAAGACTGCATACAGTGAAACTAAACATTCACTTTGACTAGCAGCACTGTCTCTTTAAGCCCTCCTTATATTGACTCCTTCTGTCAGTCCATTGTGATGATGTGGAGCTTAATATCCTCTGGAAAAGAAAATGTTCATGCATGTAGTACTCAGGTATTTACTTACCAGTAACAGCAGTATTTTAAGGTTTGAGGGAAATGGCTTCAGCTTCCAACTCTCCCCTAATGCCCATCTACTTTCCATCTACAGGCCTGTGTTGTCTGCCAATCGAGTCCTTTGCATCTATAAATTCATTATACAGGCTGTCCATGTCTAAAATGTACATCATTTTCAAAACACTCTGTAGCACAGTGGGTGTCACTATAAGTTAAATCTCTCTTTCTCAAGGAATATGTATGGTTCTTACTCACAGAGATCATTTGAGGTTGTGAAATCGAAGCTGGATTCTAAATAACTTACCATTTTAATAAAGACATTGAGCAAGTCTTATTTAATTGACTGCCTTATTCTGGTGATTTTTTTTTTCTTTTTCTTAAATTCAGAAGCAGTCTTATTTCAGAAGAGGGAATCATTTTTTGCCAAATGACTTTTTGTTGCCACCTACACACAGCATGGTACAGTCAGTACATTTGTCTCTGGGCTCCATATGGCCTCTTCAAACACTGTCAAGTAGTTTTGGAGAAACAGCATATAAACATCTGTTTTACTTTAAACCATTTATGCATGCTCACCTTAATATATTTCCAAATTAGAGAAGGGCATTCTTCTTGTCTCACACTTTGAGAATATGATTTTATTTTAACATCTTTTCTATGGCCAGCAAAAAGGAAAGCCTTATGTTAGGCACACGTCTAAAGGCTTTCTCCTTCTGCTTCTGAACAGCCAAAAGATCTCATTAAGTACTTGTGTGTGTTTTGCGGAAATTGGAATGTAATCAAAAAGATTCCCCCCCACTTCATTCTCTGCCCTCACCCCCAGTCTAGTGTACAGGTTGTACAGGACTATCAGCAGGTCCAATCTTCATTTTCTTTGGCAAGAGACGTTTTTTAGACTTGATGGAGTTGGAAATTTTTATATTTGCACTGTCTTCTGAATATGCAAATATTTAAGCAAAGCCTAGTTTGTATTTTGAGAAAATACAAAAAAATCATAATAAATCTGCAATTTTATTAAAATATTCATAAGTATCAAGACTATTTGAAGCCCCATTTTTTAAATTCAATGTACATAAGAACTGGAGGGAACATTTTTATTGTTATTGTTGAATTGATTTGATACACCTGTGATATACTGTAGAAAGTTGGTTAGATATTAAGGAATCAATTCTATACTGTAAGAGATTGACAAACTTGTGATCAAACACTCTTTCCCCACTTCTGGTTGGGGGTGTGGGGAAGCAGAGACAGACAGTGAAAACTCCTCTGCCAAAACCCAAAAACAAGCAGAGAAAGAGCAGTGAGCAGAAAAACTGTGGAGCTTGTTTAAGGTTCTGGGAGCCAGTTCCCCGAGCCCATTGAGAAGAAATCTGCAGGTGGAAGCAAAATATGATGATTTCTGAATCGACCCAGCCATGGTGGCCAGCAACCAGAAATCCTCAGGCCTGAGGGTGGGGCCATAGCCAACCGGAGGTAGTGACCCAGCTCTAGAAGCTGAGCAGCGTGCCTGAAGGGAGAGGTGTGACCGATTTTTCATCTTTCGTTTTTCATATTTCACGTATCTCTCCTCTTCACCCCAATTGCACCAGCACTACACAGCCCAGACGCCTTCAGGTGGGCAGGAACACACCCCCAAAAGGGTCCAGCATCACAGCCACAGTTTTCCAACAGCACAGAGAGAAAACCCACAGGCTGCTTCTTATGACTTTCTGACCCTGAGAACCCGCCCCATAGTTTACCTAAGCAGGACCCTTTGCACAGCAAAGGCCAGTGATCAATGTCAATCACAATTTTATTTTTGTTTTTGATTGGTGGTTTCTGTGTTTGCTTTTATATTGTTTCTGTCTTTGGTCCTTTTGGCCTCACTCTTCTCCCATGGGTGAAAGCTTTCTCCCGCTACCTTACCCAAGAAGAGACAGCAACTGTGCCCATATAGCCAAGCTACAAGCATATACTGTTGTACCCCCACTGTCTGGACAAGAGCCAAAACCAGCTTCTGGAAATTAAAAGTGAAAAAGGAAGTGTATCTCCAGATCGTATCCACCAGGAGACACTCAGAAAGCTTAACAAAAAGTAACATACATCCATTTAAGCATTAAAAACTCACATAACTATTGAAAATGTCCAAGAAAACACAATTAAAGATATCAACACATGTCCAAAAACAGAAAAAAGTAACCAAGACAAATGAGCTGGAAGCAGACACAGACTTTCCAGTAGAAGAGCAGGCTCTGGATCTGCCTGATAAGGAATTCAGAAGAAGAATATGGAAACAAATTCTAATGTTCCTAAAAGGAATGGAGGAAAATAAGGAAGAAATCAGGAAAGTGCTACAGGAGCAATCAAACAAGATAGATACGGCATTGGAAATAATCCAAAACTGCAAAAAGAAGTCCAGATGATTAATAATAAAATATCAGAAATGGACAATATACTGAAAGGGCAAAGGAGCAGAATGGAAGGGATGGAAGCCAGAACCAGGACAAATCTCTCAATACTGCTAAGATAGGAGAGCAAGCAGAAAAAAGGAATGAAAAATCTGAAGAGAATCTAAGATTCATGCTGGAAAACATGAAGATGAATAAAAATAATTATTGGCATTCCAGAAGAGGAAGAATCACAGAAGAGATTGTTGAACAACTACTAGAAGAAATGTGTCCTAATATCTTCGAGGATGAGAAGATAAACATTCAAGAAGCTGAAAGAACCCAAGGAAGGATAGACCCCAAAAGAAAATCACCGAGACATATCATAATCAAGCTCTCCAAAATCAAAGACAAGGAGAGAATCCTAAAAGCAGCCAGGGAAAATAGAAGTTTCACCTACTAAGGCAAGCAAATCAGATTAAGCACTGACTTCTCAGCAGAAACCATGCAGGCAAGAAAGCAATGGGCAGACATATATAAAACCCTAAAAGAAAAAACTGCCAACCAAGAATCATCTATCCAGCAAAACTGTCAATCAAATATGATGGTGCAGTCACAACATTCCAGGATAAATCGAAGCTAAGAGATTTTGTTAAAGCCAATCCAGTGCTTCAAAACATCCTAAAAGGAGTTCTTTGAAATGAAAACCAGCAAGAACAGACAACAACCAGAGATTGACAGACGTGGCAACACTACCTGGAACTTGATCAATGGATAGCAGTATTCAGAACAGAACAAAATTACAGCAATGAATTCAAAAGGCCTGTGAGGCCAACTGCCGGGGACCAGCCTCTACATAATTATTAGGAGGGTCTCGATAGGAGGACGTGGAGTTGGCGAATGAAAAAAATAAAAAATTAAATTAAAAAAAAAACTCAAAGAGTCCATGGGTCATTTTGAGTCTCAGGCAGATGATGGTAATGACTCTCTCTGATGATGACTCTCTTCCTGCCTGCTGCCTTGACTGTTTATTTCAAAATTGTTGCTTCTTATATCCCATTTAGAATATACAATGATCTCATAATAGTCACGTACAAGCAGTTACAAATCAATCAAATATTATATTGTTACATCAATGGTACAAGAGGAACACAAGGTCACCAAACATTCCTGTGTCTCTATACTCCTTAGTTACTTCTTAGTTACCATGATAACTTCTGCCTTCTGTGAGTGACTCTGTTTCTTTCTAATCCTCCCTAAAACGTCTAGTTAATTTTAAACAAAGTTCTACATCTTAATTTCTAACTTTACCAACATCTATTACTTTCTATAGATTCATTAGTTACAGTTTACAATCAAAAACATAATTTTTACTATAACTGGTTATACATATAATTGATCAAACAATAAAAACAAGAACATAAAAGTACCCTAAAGTTTCATAGTTAAGAACAAAGCAGTAATTCTCTCATGTTAACAATTTCTCAAAACTTCTAATCAAATTCTTGCCTCTGTTCACAAGCCCTTGACTGTCTCCTAAGCTGCTTTCTAAAAGCCTTAATGTCCTTGACTAACACCACCTGTAATGTTTCTTACAATTTTAAGCTTGAATTGCTAAAACTTTAGCTAGTGTGGTTATATCTAATGTTTAAACTTATTGTTAATGTGAAAAACAATTTTTATAACTACATGAGATTGAATATGGTGTGAAAGTTAATGTTAATGTGAAAGGCAACTATTATAACGTGAGGTTTGTTTAAAGTATCTAATGATTATGCAAGATTTTCTAAAACTTCTTATAAGGAAATCAGAAATAAACTATTATTCCAAGGAAAAGCTAGAAACCACGGGTCCCCTGCATGAATCATCCCTTGTAGCTTTGCTATCCAAGGGGAGCATTCATTGTCACTCTGCTAAACAATGAACTTCTCATGCATAAGGCTTCTCGCAGTTCTGTTCCTTGGCAGGGTGGCGTCCGCCATTCACAGGATGGCATCTGCCAGCCAACCCAAGATCAAAATATTAACAATATTAAAGAAGGAAAAAATATGGGAATAGAGATCTAGGTGGTGAGGAGATCAAGTATATGGCAGGATACAATAGACTGTCTTAAACTCAGGGAAAACTTAACAGACTATTGGGTAACCCCAAAGAAAATTAATACTTCACAATTTACCATGAAAATTAAGATTCAAGCAGAACAAGGAAACATTAAAACAAAGAATAAATCAATAAGAAATAGCACAAAAAATTTGAAGGCAATGCAAGAAGGGATGTAGAAGAAAGGAACAAACAGCACCACAAAAATTAACATAATCACAGCAGTTAATCCATACTTATCGATAATTACACTGAATGTCAATGGATTAAATGCACCAGTAAAGAGACAGAGAGTGACTGAATGGATAAGAAAACAAGACCCTTCAATATGCTGCCTGCCAGAGACACAGCTTTCACACAAAGACAAAAACAGACTAAAAGTTGAAGGATGGAAAAAAATATACCAAGCTAACAGCAATAAAAAACAAGCAAGAGTGGCAATACTAATAAAACAAACTTTAAGGCAAAAACCACCATAAGAGATAAAGAAGGATACTATCTCATGATTACAGGGTAAATTGAGCAAGATGACAAAACTATAACTAACATCTACACTCCAAATGAAAGAGCACCAAGATATATAAAGCAACCCTATTGGAATTGAAGAAAGAAATAGATAAATCTACAATTATAGTGGGGGATTTTAATATGCCACTTTTGAAAAGGAATAGAACAACCAGAAAGAAATTTGACATAGCTACAGAGGACTTCTGGTGTGGCGTTGCCGGTTAATGTGGTAAATTGCAACGTTGGTTTGTGCCGTTAAGGCCAGCAGTTCTAACTCACCAGCTGCTTCTTGGAAACCCTGTACAGGGTCGCTATGAGTTGGATTCCTACTCGATGGCACTTAGCAACAGCAACAAACAACAGAGGAACTAAACATCACAATCAACCAACTTGACCTCATAGACGTGTGCAGAGCATTCAACCCAACAACAGCACAATACACATTCTTTTACAGTGAACATGGAACATCCTCCAGAATTGACATGTGTTAGGTCACAAAGCAGGCCTTCATAAATTTACAAACATCAAAATACTACAAAGCATTTTTTCAGACCCCAATGCCATAAAATTAGAAATCAACAATAAGAAGACCAAGAAAATAAAGTTTAATACATGGAGACTGAATAACACCCTGCTAAAGAGCGACTGAATAATAGAATAAATTAAACATGAATTCAGAAAGTTCCTAGAAACAAATAAGAACTAAAACGCAACATACCAAAATCTTTGGGACGTGGTGAAAGTGGTGCTGAGAGGACAATTGATTGCGATAAATGTGCACATCCTAAAAGAGGAAAGAATCAAAATTAACACATTAACACAACATCTCCAGCAACTAGAAACAGACCAACAGAGGGAACCTACAGTCACCAAGCAAAAAGAAATAATAAAGATCAGAGAAGGAAAAAATGAGATAGAAAACAGAAAACCTATAGAAAAAAATTAACAGGACGAGAAGGTGGTTCTTTGAAAGGGTTAATAAAACTGTCAAACCATTGGCAAACCTAACAAAAGGAAAGAGGGAGAAGACACAAATAACACTCATTAGAAACCACATGGATGATGTCACAATGGAAAGAAAGGAAATCAAAAGGATAATAACAGAATCTGTACAGGGTCGCTATGGGTCGGAACCGACTCGAAGGCACTTAACAACAACAACAAATGAAGAGTTGTACTCCAACAAATTTGAAAACTTAGAAGAGATGGATATGTTTTTAGAAAAACACAACCTACCTAAACTCACACAGAGTGAAGTTGAAGACGTAACAGACCATAACAAAAGAAGAAATTGATCAGGTCATCAAAAAACTCCCAACCAAAAGAAGTGCAGGTCCAGATGGCTTAACTAGTGAGTTCTAACAGACATTCAGGGAAGAGTTGTCACCAATTCTACTCAAATTATTCCAAGTGGGATTCATATCAGGGATGCAAGGATGGTTCAACATTAGAAAAACAATCAATGTAATTCACCATATAAATAAGAAAAAAGAAAAAAAAAACATGTGATCATATCGATTGATACAGAAAAGGCATTTGACAAAATCTAACATCCATTCCTGATTAAAACACTCAACAAAGTAGGAATTAAAGAGAAATTCCTCAACATAATCAAGAGCATATATTCTCAATTGAGAGAAACTGAAATCCTTCCCTCTGCGAACAGGAACCAGGCAAGGATGCCCTTTGTCATCACTGCTATTCATTATTGTGCTCGAAGTCTTAGCCAGAGCTAAAGGGCAAGATAGGAAAATTAAAGGCATCCAAATTGGCAAATAGGAAATAAAACTCTATTTGCAGACGATATGATCCTATATATTGAGAACCCCAAAGACTCAGTAAAAAAGCTACTAGACATCATTGGAAGATTCACCAAAGTGGCAGGGTATATGATCAACATACAAAAATCAGTTGGATTCCTCTATACCAATAAAGACAGTACTGAAAAGGACATTAGGAAAACAATACCAGTTACAATAGCCACCCAAAGGATGAAATATTTAGGAATAAATGTAACCAGAGAAACAAAGGACCTATACAAAGAAAACTACAGAACACTACTACAAGAAACCAAAAGAGACCTACAAAAATGTAAGAATATACCTGGATAGGAAGACTTAACTTTGTGAAAATGTCAATACTGCCCAAAGCAATTTATACATATAATACAAGCCCAATCCAGATTCCAACGACATACTTCAAAGAGATGGAAAAAACAATTACAAATTTTGGAAATTTATCTCAACTTTCTTTTATATCACTACTACAAGCAAGGTTGTATTATCTGCATAGCATTAACATCTTCTGAGAAGATTGTTGATTGCTCTCATATCCAATTCTCCACAATTCCCAAGAGAAAATTATTTATTGGTTATTGCATTGCATCATCAGTTTTGGTCATTTACCTCTCTGATCCAGTTGTACAAGTATGTGTTTTTCTACTTGTCATTAAAATAACAAAACAGTTTAACCTTTTTCCATTATGCTGGCATTTGTGTTGTAATCATTCTCATTTTTATTGTCTGAATTCTTAGAAAATAAGATCACACTATTCACAGGATTAAGAGGTAAACTATCAGTATCTCTATAGAAATGGCCAAAGTTGATCCATGGATAATCAAAAACACAGTATTGGTGCTCTCTATTACAATGTACTTTTGAGTCCTGGTGTGGCGCTGTAGATAAGCGCTGGGCTGCTAACCTGAAAGTCAGCAGTTCAAACCCATCAGCCACTCCTCAGAAAACCTATACAGGGTCGGTATGGGTCAGAGCCTGCTGGATGGCACTTAACATCATCAACAGTGACAGCAACAACATTACAATGCACTTTAGTTGCACAACACTGCGAGTGATACAATAATAGATGATTTGTCAGTGTGAACCAAAATCAGGGTCTGCCACATCAGCAGTCTTGGGGAAAAAAGAACCATAGCAACTCTAGAAGGCGGTAACATATGTGGCGTCCATTTGACACTAAACACAATGTTGTTCTCAGTCTCTATTTTCGAGCTGCCTTAAGAGTTCTGTATTTTGCTCCCAGCCTTCTGCATCCACGTCTGAAAACTAGGACTCTCATGTTTCTGCGATGTTTCCCAGGACACAGGACTTTCAGAGCAAAAATCGCGATGGGCCAGAGCAAAACAAGCCAGTTGGTCACCTGATTCATCTGAAAGTTTTTTAAAAATGCACTGAAAATGTGAAATTTGGAATCAACAGCATCTGAACTAATTTACAACATTTTATTTAGTCTGTATTTGAGAGAATGGAGTTGATGGGAAAATATTTAAATGATCATTTTTTGGAAAATGTGTTGCCATTGGAAAAGTCTGGAATTAAAACCAACATTTCAGAAAATTTTCCAAATGTTTTAGTTTAATGGTAAATCATTACATTCGATTATCTCTGGCTGATACAATAAAATATGTGAAGTAAAACTTTAAAAACCTTTTCTCAATAAATTCTTGTTTAATGTCTTCCTTCAAATAACCACCAAAGAGTATGAAATAATTGAAAATTTAGAAACTGAGATAATGAAAATGGGAAGAATACTTGGATCTCATCAGGTTCCTTAAAGTGACAGAACTGCAAA
>NW_006409255.1:0-3741 GCF_000296735.1 Chrysochloris asiatica | reverse complement strand
GGGAGAAGAGTTAGGCAGGTTTGCATGGGCTAAGTGGGACAGAGGTAAATAATGATGTGTGCACAACCTTGGAACAACAGGGTTCTGGGATACAGGCATTGAAGCATGGTTTGAATGGTTAAAAGTGGGGAAATAATGTTAAGTTGCTTGGCTGTCTTTATTTTATTTTTAATGTTTTATTGTGAATTATGTGATAGTTTACATGGGAGGACATTAGCTTCACACTGATCCCATCGTACATCATTTCATTGCCATGGTTACAATCCCCTCCATGCATCATCAACCAACCAAAGGGTATACACTACAAGCCTTCCCCCCTGGTCATCAACACACATCCCCTCTCCCTCTCTGGGTCTACTCTGCCTCCATCTCAGCCATCACTGCTTCTCTGGGTAGGGTCCCGCTTTCCGCTCTTCTCCCTTGATGGTCCCAGGGACCTCGGCTCCTAGACTGCAAAGTTAATCACTCCCCTCATTGCTACCTTTACATTTCCAACCTTCACAATCAGTCCTGATAATAATTATTCACTATTGATCACAAGAGACCTATCTGCATTTCCTTTCATCAGCTCCGCCTACACAGATTGGATACTACTCAGTGGAGATTCTACTTTCCTCCATGCCCTGTGGATCTAGGTTCCCTCTTGAAAGCTTGTAAGCCAGTCACGTCTTGCCTTTGTAGCCCCCCATTTTAAGTAGCCAATGTCCAAGTTGCCCCATCTCTATCTTCTCTGTGTATGGAAGGGGTGAGAATGATCCTTGCTATAAAGGTTTGTTCCCTCTTTTGAGCTACTGCATCCATATGTATCAGATTACTCGTTTTTCCTCTTCTAGTTCAGCTCTGATCATCCAGTCATTGAGCCAGGTCAATTGGGTATTATCTGCAAGTGTGGGTGTTCTTATGCATATGCCCTATCTTCTTATCAGCTGGATGCTTCACTCTCTACTCTAGTCCTTTGTGGCTTTGTCACTGACTCTGGGCCCAAGAGTCCCCAGGTCTTGCCACACTGCTAGACAACCAAGTCTCCACCTGGGTTCACAGGAGTCTATTGAACATTGGAGGGCTTAGCTTGCAGCTTCATTGCTGTTTTTCCCTCACTTCCCCTTAGTGGCGACCAACGTGGTCACCAATCAGAGCGTGTATTCCCATTGAGTCTTAGTCTTGGAAGGGGATTTGCACTGAGGGGACCCGACCACTTGTCTTGATGTTTCCTGGGCAAGCAACTTGCTTATTCTTGTAGTAACAGTTGGTCTGCCTATGCTGTTTTGTATTTTTCCTGTAGGTCTTTCTTTCAAGAAGTATCTTCTATTTTTTAGCCACTCCAGGCTGGTCTACTCATCCTTTCAAGTGGAAATTTCCCATCGCTGGAGATCTGGATGTGGTTCAGGCTTCTACCTATAGTCTTATGTATTGCAGAGGCTCCACAGGAAGCCTCCTTCACTGAGCATGTTGTAACTTCATTTTAGGTATTCCAATCAGTTATAGGCACAAGAATGACTTACATGCTTTCTATAGTGATGTTTCTGGCTATTCCTTTCTCTCCCCCTTCAGTGTCTATTTTATAATATAATGCATGGAAAACCAAGATTCAAAAGACAGCCAAGAGGCCAAGGCAAAGCAGATCCAGAGCAGAGCTCCAAAACTCCGAACCACAGAGATAGGAATATTTTAAAGGTTTGAAGGCTTATAGCTTGTGGAGTTTGGAGCTGAAGTAAAAAATTGCGTACTTTTGAATCAGCCGGGCCAGGCTCAGAGGCCTGAGCTGACATCCTGGGTGAGACCAAGCAGCAAGACAAAACAAGGGTAGCAGAAATACCATGGAAAAACGCCGCAGAAACCTTGGGACAAAGGTGGACAATATACTTTGTCAGTTTTGCTTTGTTCTGGTTTTCTTTTTTCCTTTGGTATCTAGTAACTGGCGCGCTCACTGTTTGCCCATCTCCATTCTCGTGAATAGAGGGAGAGCCTGAGCCTAGTGGCCACGCCCCCCCCTCACCGCTGGTGGGTTCTTCTGCCACGTATGTGCACAGATACTCGGCCCAAGCCAAGGCCCTGAACTTTTATTATCTGTTTCCTTTTTGTTCTGTTTTTTATCAAGGGAAATAGTAGGAGAGGGCTGAAGGGAGAGAGTTTAAAGGCAAAACAGGCCAAAGGTTGGACTGGAGCATGAGGTATAGCATAACAACCAACACTGGCAACTTGGAATCTCTCGGGCAACTTTGAAGGCAGGAATTTAGGACATTAAAACCATACTCATATTAAGCTACAGACTTTTTTTGCCCCCTTCTTTTTCTTCTCTCCCTCCTCTCCCTTTTCTGTGATTAGAGACTGCAGTATTCAGGATGGTTTTTGTTGGTGCTGCTTGTTTTTTTTTTCTCTCATTTTTTCCCCACACTGGTGTTGTTTTGCTGTTATATGCCCCCCTTCTGCCTTTGGAGGAATCATTGTCTCCCTATATTACACAAGAAGAGTCTGCAACTGCTGCCATATAGCCAACCTACGATCAAACTCTATAAATAAACACCAAAACCCAGGCAAGAACCAATACCAACTGCCACATACCAAGGAAACAGACAACACCTGTGAAAGTTACTCTGCATTAAACAATAAGAAGAGTGGAAAGAGAAGCCCACATCCTGATCATATCTTCCTGTAAACAATCAGAAAGCATAAAAATTTAACAAAACACATACTCAATTAAGTATTAACGCCAGAGATAAACATTAAACAAGTCCAAGAAGCAAAAGCAGATGACCATATCAGCACATGTCCAGAAAAAAGATAAAATGTCTGAGACAAATGACCTAGAAGTAGACCTGGATTCCATTCTGGAAGGAGGACAGGCCTTGGAAATGCCTGAGAAAGAATTCAGAAAAATGATTACAAAATGTTTCAAAACACTTTAAAATGGAGTTGAGAAAAATAAGGAAGAAGTCAGGAAAGTGCTACAGGAACAATCAAATAAGATAGATACAGCATTGGACACAATTCAAATCTACAGAAAGAGGTCCAAACGCTCAATAACAAAATAACAGAAATAGAGAACATTCTGAAAGGGCAGAGGAGTAGAAGAGATGAGATGGAAGGCAGAACCAGTGAGCTGGAAGACAAATCTCTCAATACCACTGAGATAGAAAAAAGGATAAAAAATTCGGAGGAAGGTCTAAGATTCATGTTGGACAACATGAAGAGGAATAACTTAAGAATTATCGACATTCCAGAACAAGAAGAATCAAACAAGTGCACAGAGAAACTAGTTGAAGAACTTCTGGAAGAAAATTTCTCTAACATCCTGAAAAGTGAAAAGATAAACATTCAAGAAGCTCAACGAACTCCAAGAAGGATAGACCCCAAAAGAAAATCACCAAGACATATCATAGTCAAGCTCTCCAAACTCAAAGATAACGAGACACTTCTGAAAGCAGTCAGAGAAAACAGAAGTGCTACATACAAAGCAAGCAAGTCAGATTAAGCTCGGATCTCTCAGCAGAAACCATGCAAGCAAGAAGGCAATGGGGAGACATATATAAAACCTGGAAAGAAAAAAATGCCAACCACGAATCCTTTATCCATCAAAGCTATCAATCAAATATGATGGTGTAATCAAAACATTCCAGGATAAACAGAAGCTAAGGGATTTTACCAAAGCCAACCCTGCACTGCAAAACATCCTAAAGGGAGTTCTGTGGACTGAGAACCAACAAGAACAGACAACAACCAGAGATTGACATACGTGGCAGC
>NW_006409254.1:128080-128849 GCF_000296735.1 Chrysochloris asiatica | reverse complement strand
TCATCTGCCTTGTAGCTAGAACTCAGTACATGGATATGTTGGACTGATCTGCCAAGTAGGTAGCTCTCTGTGTATGAACATACTAGACTTGTCTGCCATGTAGCTAGCTCTCAGTATATGCACATGTTGGATACATCTGTCATGTATCTAGATCTCTGTATATGGAATTGTTGCACTACACTGTCATGGAGGTAGCACACTGTACATAGACAAGCTGGACCCATTTGACATTTAGCTAGCACACTGTACATAGACAAGCTGGACTCATCTGCCTTGTAGCTAGAAATTTGAATATGGAAATGTTGCACTACCCTGCCATGTAGCTAGCTCTCTTTATATGTAAATTTTGGACTCGTCTGCCATGTAGCTTGCTCTCTGTACATGGATATGTTGGACTGATCTGTCAAGTATATATCTCTCTGTATTTGAACTTATTGGACTTGTCTACTATGTAGCTAGCACTCAGAATATTGACATGTTGGACACATCTGCCATGTATCTAGTACTCTGTATATGGAAATGTTCACTACCCTGCCATGTAGCTAGCTCTCTGTACATGGCAACGTGTCCATATATTGAGAATTAGCTACATGGCAGATCAGTCCAATATGTTCATATATAGAGAGCAAGCTACATGTCAGGGTTGTGCAACATTGCCTTATACAGAGTTCTACCTACGTGGCAGATGTGTCCAACATGTCTATATACTGAGAGCTAGCTACATGGCAGATGAATCCAAAATGTCCATATACAGAGAGCTAAGTCTATG
>NW_006409254.1:126281-127735 GCF_000296735.1 Chrysochloris asiatica | reverse complement strand
TAGCTAGCTCTCTGTATATACACACGTTGTTCTCAGCTAACTTGTAGCTAGGACTCCGTACATGGATATGTTGCACTGATCTGCCAAGTAGGTACATCTCTGTATATGAACATTTTGCACTTGTTTGTCATTTAGCTAGCTCTCAGTATATTGACATGTTTGACACATTTGCCATGCAGCTAGAACTCTGTATGTGGAAATGTTGCACTACTCTGCATAGAACTAGCTCTCTGTATATGCACATTTTGGACTCGTCTGCCATGTAGTTAGCTCTCTGAACATGGATATGTTGGACTGAAAGGCCAATTAGGTAGTTCTCTGTATATGAACATATAGGACTTTTCTGCCATATAGTTAGCTCTCAGTATATGAACATTATGGAATCATGTTCCATGTAGCTAGAACTCTGAATATGAACTTGTTGGACTACTCTGCCATGTAGCTAGCTCTCAGTATATGAACACTTTGGACTCATCTGCCATGTAGCTCAAACTTTGTATATGGAAATGATGCACTACTCTGTCATGTAGCTCGCTTTCTGTATATGGACAAGTTGGATACATCTGCCATGTAGCTAGAACTCTGTATATGGAAATGTTGCACTACCCTGTCATGTAACTAGATCTCTATATGTGGATATTTTGGATTCATCTGCCATGTAGTTTGCTTTCTGTACATGGATATGTTGGACTGATCTGTGAAGCAGGTAGCTCTCAGTACATGGACACGTTTGACACATCTTCCATGTAGCTAGAACTCTGTAGTAAGTGCTCTGTATATAGACAAGTTGGACTCAGCTGCCTTGTAGCTAGAACTCTGTATATGGAAATGTTGTACCACCCTGCAATGTAACTAGCACTTTGTATATGGACATTTTGGACTCGTCTGCCATGTAGCTAGCTCTCTGTATATAGACAAGTTGGATTCATCTGGCTTGTAGCTAGAACTCTTTATATGGAAAAGTTGCACTAACCTGCCATGTAGCTAGCTCTCTGTATATCAACATTTTGGACTTGTCTGCCATGTACCTAGCTCTCGGTACATGGATATGTTGGACTGATCTGCCAAGTAGGTCGCTCTCTGTATATGAACATATTGGACTTGTCTGCCATGTAACTAGCTCTCAATATATTTACACTTTGCACACATCTGCCATGTATCTTGAGCTCTGTATATGGAAATTTGCACTACACTACCATGTAGCTAGCTTTCTCTATATGGACATTTTGGACATGTCTGCCATGTAGCTAGCTCTCTGCACATGGTTATGTTGGACTTATCTGCCAAGTAGGTAGCACTCTTTATATGGACATATTGGACTTTTCTGCCAGGTGCCCAGGTCTCAGTATATGGAAACGTTGGACACATCTGACATATAGCTAAAACTCTGTATATGGACATGTTGGTCTACTCTGCCATGTAGCCAGCTCTCTGTATATGGACATTTTGGACAT
>NW_006409254.1:106196-106876 GCF_000296735.1 Chrysochloris asiatica | reverse complement strand
CATGTAGCTAGAACTCTGTATATGGAAATGTCACACTACTCTTCCATGTAGCTAGCTCTCTGTATATAGGCAAGTTGGACTCATCTGTCTTGTAGCAAGAACTCTGTATAAGGAAATGTTTCACTACCCTGCCATGTAGCTAACTCTCTGTGCATGGACATTTTGGACTTTTCTGCCATGTAGCTAGCTTTCTGTACTTGGATATGTTGGAATGATCTTCCAAGTAGGTAGCTCTCTGTATATGAACATATAGGACTTGTCTATCATGTAGCGAGCTCTCAGTATATGGACACAATATACACATTTGCCATTTAACTTGAATCTCTGTATATGGGAATGATGTCCTACCCTGTCATGTCGCTAGCACTCTGTATAAGAATATTTTGGACTTGTCTGCCTTGTAGCTAGCTCTCTGTACATGGATATGTTGGACTGATCTGTCAAGTAGGGAGATCTCTGTATATGAACATATTGGACTTGTCTGCTATGTAGCTAGCTCTCAGTATATGGATATGTTGAAAACATCTGCCATGTAGCTAGAACATTCTATATGGAAATGTTGCACTACACTGCCATATAGCTTTCTCTCTGTATATGAACATATTGGACTTGTTTATCATGTAGCTAGCTCTCCATATAGTGACACGATTGACACATCTGCCATGTAGCTAGAACGCTAT
>NW_006409254.1:102960-103401 GCF_000296735.1 Chrysochloris asiatica | reverse complement strand
ACTCATCTGCCTTGTAGCTAGAACTATGTACACGGAAATGTTTCACTATGCTGCCATGTAGGTAGCTCTCTTTATATGGACATTTTGGACTCATCTGCCTTGTAGCTAGAACTCTGTATATGGAAATATTGCACTACCTCCCATAGAGCTAACTCTCTGTATATGGACATTTTGGACTTGTATGCCATGTAGCCAGCTCTCTGTATAGTGACATTTTGGAATTGTTTGCCATGCAGCTACCTCTCTGTACTTGGATATGTTGGACTGATTTGGCAAGTAGTTAGCTCTCTGTATATGAACAAATTCAACTTGTCTGCCATGTAGCTAGCTCTGTGTACATGGATATTTTGAAATAATCTGCCCAGTAGCTAGCTCACTGTATATGAACATATTGGTCTTGTCTGTCATGTAGCTAGCTCTCAGTATATGGACACGTTGGAC
>NW_006409254.1:100542-102091 GCF_000296735.1 Chrysochloris asiatica | reverse complement strand
TTGTAGCTAGTTCTCTGTATATGAATATTTTGGACTCATCTGCCATTTAGATAGCTATCTGTACATGGATATGTTGGACTGATCTGGCAAATGGGTAGCTCTCTGTATATGAACATATTGTTCTTCTCTGCCATGTAGCTAGCTCTCAGTATATGGACATGTTGAACACATTAGGCATGTAGCTTGAACTCTTTGTATGGAAATGTTGCACTACACTGACATGTAGCTAGCTCTCTGTATATGGAATATTTGGAATTGTCTTCCATGTAGCTAGCTCGCTGTACATGGATATGTTGGACGGATCTGCCAAATAGGTAGCTTTCCTTATATGAACACCTTGGGTTTATCTGCTATTTAGCTAGCTCTCAGTACATGGACACATTGGAAACATTTGCCATGTACCTAGAACTCTGTATATGGACATGTTGCACTACGATGCCATGTAACTAGGTTTCTATATATGGACTTGTCTACCACGTGGCTAGTTCCTGTACATGGATATGGTGGACGGATCCACCAAGTAGGTAGCTCTTTGTATATGAACATATTGGCCTTGTTTGTCATGTAGGTAGCTTACAGTATATGGACACATTGCACACATCTGCCATGTTGCTAGAACTCTGTATATGGAAATGTTGCACTACTCTCCCATGTAGCTAGCTCTCTATGGATATTTTTGACTCATCTGCCATATAGCTAGCTCTCTATACTTGGATATGTTGGCCTGATGTGCCAAGTAGGTATCACTCTGTATATGAATATATTGGACTTGTTTGCCATGTAGCTAGCTCTCAGTATATAGACATGTAGAACTTATATGCCATGTAGCTAGTACCTTGTATATGGATTTGTTGGACTACTCTGCCATGTAGGTAGCTCTCAGTATATCGACATGTTGGACACACCTGCCATGTAGCTAGAACTCTGTATATTGACAAGTTGGTCTGATACGCTTGTAGCTAGTACTCTTTACATGGACATGTTGGACTACTCTGCCATGTAGCTAGCTTTCAGTATATGAACACTTTGGAATCATCTGCCATGTATCTTGAATTTTGTATATGGAAATTATACACTACCCTGCCATGTAGGCAGATCTATGTATATGGATATTTTGGACTCATCTGCCACATAGCTAGTTCTCTATACATGGATATGTTGGACTGATCTATAAAGTAGGTAGCTCTTTATATATGAACATATTGGACTTGTTTGCCATGTAGATAGCTCTCACTATATAGACATGTTGTACTCATCTGTCATGTAGTTAGTACCTTGTTGGACTACTCTGTCATGTAGGTAGCTCCAGTATATGAACATATTGGATACATCTGCCATGTAGCTAGAACTCTGTATATGGAAATGTTGCACTCCCCTGCTATGTAGTTAGCACTCTGTATGTAGACAAGTTGGACTCATCTGAATTGTAGATAGAACTTTGTATATGGAAAGGTTGCACTACACTGCCATGTAGCTAGGTCTCTGTACATGGATATGTTATAGTGATCTGCCAAGTAGGTAGCTCTCTATATTTGAACATATTGGACTT
>NW_006409254.1:99223-100442 GCF_000296735.1 Chrysochloris asiatica | reverse complement strand
GGTAAGAAAATAGTTTCCTAAATCATGACATCCTTAAACAAACGTTCTCATTAATGTAATAGAAGCTTAGGATTCATTCCTGTACGTGTAAATGCTTTCACTGTTGAATGCTTTGTATCTTTAAATTGTATTAGCTAGTCATTACTTTGAAACAGATTCTAGCAGACTGTATTATTCAAAGAGTTAAGATTTCTAAAAGTCAACCATAGACATTCTTTAGACATTCCAGCCAAAGAACACATATGGGATTCTGAGCTTTCTCTTGAAGAAGGCTACAGATTTAAATGTACGATTCAACTCCATTATGTGACACTGAAATCCCCTTTGGTACGAAAAATGTATGAAGGGGTCTTTTGAAAGACTTAGGAAATTTGTATATGATAGAATGATGCTAACATCAAGAAACGGGCAAACACAAGCTTTCCAAAACTTCCAAAGGGTTCTTAGGGCAGGAAAACACTCAACAAGTTAGTGTTTCTATCTTGCCGTTACGGCAAGAAAACAGTTTCCTAAATCAT
Source organism: Chrysochloris asiatica (assembly GCF_000296735.1). Taxonomy (NCBI): domain Eukaryota; kingdom Metazoa; phylum Chordata; class Mammalia; order Afrosoricida; family Chrysochloridae; genus Chrysochloris; species Chrysochloris asiatica. Next base: position 99,924 of record NW_006409254.1, on the reverse strand, counting down.
GACATCCTGAAACAAATGTTCTCATTAATGTAATACAAGCTTAGGTTTCATTCCTGTACGTGAAAAAGCTTTCTCTGTGGAATGTTTGTACTTTAAACTGCCTAGCTAGTCTTTATGTGGAAACAGATTCTAGCAGACTGTATTATTCAAAGAGTTAAGAATTCTATATGTCAACCATAAGACATTGTTTAGAGATTCCTGCCAAACAGCACATTTAGAATTGTTAGACTTCTCTTGAAGAAGGCTATTGATTTCAATGTAGGATTCAACTCCTTTTTGTGAAACTGAAATCCTCCTGGCTTCTAAAAGCATATGAAGGGTTCTTTTGAAACACTTAGCAAGTTTGTAACTGATAGAATGGTGGTGACATCAGAAAACCGGCAAAACAAGCTTTCCAAAACTTCCAAAAGGTTCTTTGGGCAGGAAACCATTCTACAAGTTAGTATTTCTATCTTGCCATTACGACGAGAAAATAGTTTCTAAAATCATGACATCCTGAAACTACGGTTCTCATTAAAGTAATACAAGCTTAGGTTTCAATCCTGTACTTGAAAAAGCTTTCCCTGTGAAATGTTTTGTATCTTTAAACTGTCCTAACTAGTCAATACCTGGAAGGCAGATTCTTGCAGACTGTATTATTCAAAGAGTTAAGATTTTTATAAGTCACACATAAGACATTGTTTAGAGTTTCCTGGCAAACA
>NW_006409254.1:91202-98673 GCF_000296735.1 Chrysochloris asiatica | reverse complement strand
TTCAATGTAGGATTCAACACTGTTTTGTGAAACTGAAATCCCCCTTGGTATGAAAAGCATATGAAGGGGTCTTTTGAAAGAGTTTGCAAGTTTGTATCTGATAGAATGATGGTGACATCAAGAAACGGGCAAACACAAGCTTTCCAAAACGTCCAAAAGGTTCTTTGGGCAGGAAACAACTCTAAAAGTTAATATTTCTATCTTGTCATTACAGTAAGAAAATAGTTTCCTAAATCATGACATCCTGAAACAAATGTTCTCATTAATGTAATATAAGCTTGGGTTTCATTCCTGTACATGAAAAACCTTTCTCTGTGGAATGCTTTGTATCTTTAAATTGTCCTATCTAGTCATTACTTGGAAACAGATTCTAGCAGACTGTATTATTCAAACTGTTCAGATTTCTAAAAGTCAACCATAAGACATTGCTGAGAGATTCCTGCCAAAGAGCACATACAGCATTGTTAGTCTTCTCTTGAAGAAGGCTACTGATTTCAATGTAGGATTCAACTCCTTTTTGTGAAACTGCCCCTTGTTACAAAAAGCATATGAAGGGGTCTTTTGAAAGAGGTAGCAGGTTTGTAACTGATAGAATGATGATAACATCAAGAAACGGGAAAACACAATGTTTCCAAAACTTCCAAAAGGTTCTTTGGGCAGGAAACACTCTACAAGTTAGTATTTCTACCTTGACATTACGGTAAGAAAATAGTTTCCTAAATCATGACATCCTTAAACAAACGTTCTCATTAATGTAATACAAGCTTAGGTTTCATTCCTGTACTTGAAAACGCTTTCCCTGTTGAATGCTTTGTATCTTCAAATTGTCCTAGCTAGTCATTACTTGGAAACAGATTCTAGCAGACTGTATTATTCAAAGAGTTAAGATGTTGAAAACTCAACCATAGACATTGTTTAGAGATTCCAGCCAAACAGCACATTTAGGATTGTTAGCAGACTCTCAAAGAAGGCTACTGTTTTGAATGGAGGATTCAACGCCGTTTTGTGAAACTGAAATACCTCTTGCTATGAAAAGCTTATGAAGGGTTCTTTTGAAAGACATAGCAAGTTTGTAACTAATAGAATAATGGTGACATCAGAAAACGGGCAAAAACGAGCTTTCCAAAACTTCCAAAAGTTTCTTTGGGCAGGAAAACATTCTACAAGTTAGTATTTCTATCTTGCCATTACGGCAAGAAAATAGTCTCCTAAATCATGACATGCAGAAATAAACATTCTCATTAATGTAATATAAGCTTAGGTGTCATTCCTGTACTTGAAAAAGCTTTTCCTGTGGAATACTTTGTATCTTTAAACTGTCCTAACTAGTCATTTCTTGGAAAGAAAATTCTAGCAGACTGTATTATTCAAAGAGTTAATATTTTTAAAAGTCACCCATAAGACATTGTTTAGAGAATCCTGCCAAACAGCACATTTAGGATTGTTAGCCTTCTCTCGAAGAAGGCTCCTGATTTCAATGTAGGATTCAACTCCTTTGTGTGAAACTGAAATCCCCCTTGGTACAAAAAGCATATGAAGGGATCTTTTGAAAGAGATAGTAAGTTTTTAACTGATACAATGATGGTGACATCAAGAAACGGGCAAACAGAAGGTTTCCAAAACTTTCAAAAGGTTCTTTGAGCAGGAAAACACTCTAAAAGTTAGTATTTTTATCTTGCAATTAGGGCAAGAAAATCATTTCCTAAATCATGACATCCAGAAACAAACGTTCACATTAATGTAATACAAGCTTAGGTTTCAATCCTGTATGTGAAAAAGCTTTCCCTGTGGAATGCTTTGTATCTTTAAATTCTCCTAACTAGTCATTTCTTGGAAAGCAGATTGAAGCAGACTGCATTATTCAAAGAGTTAAGATTTTTATAAGTCACGCATAAGACACTGTTTATAGATTCCTGTCAAATAGCACATTCAGGATTGTTACCCCTCTCTCTGGATGGCTACTGATTTCAATGTAGGATTCAACTACTTTTTGTGAAACTAGAATCCCCCTTGGTTTGAAAAGAATATGAATGGGTCTTTTGAAAGAGATAGCAAGTTTGTAACTGATAGAATGATGGAGACATCAAGAATCGGGCAAACACAAGCTTTCCAAAACTTCCAAAAGTTTCTTTGGGCAGGAAAACACTCTACAACTTAGTATTTCTATCTTGCCATTGCGGCAAAAAAATCGTTTCCTAAATCATGACATCCTGAAACAAACATTCTCATTAATGTAATACAAGCTTCAGTTTCATTTCTGTACTTGAAAAAGCTTTCTCTGTTGATTGCTTTGTATCTTTAAACTGTCCTAACTAGTTATTGTTTGGAAAGCAGTTTCTAGCAGACTGTATTATTCAAAGAGTTAACATTTCTAAAAGTCAACCATAAGACATTGTTTAGAGATTCCTGCCAAACAACACATTTAGGACTCTAAGCTTTCTCTCAAAGAAGGCTACTGATTTCAATGTAGGATTCAACTCCTTTTTGTGAAACTGAAATCCCCCTGGGTACAAAAAGCATATGAAGGGGTCTTTTGACAGAGATGGCAAGTTTGTAACTGATAGAATGATGGTGACATAAAGAAACGGAGAAACACAAGCTTTCCAAAACTTCCAAAAGGTTCTTTTGGCTGGAAAACACTCTACAAGTTATTATTTCTATCTTGACATTACGGCAAGAAAATCGTTTCCTACATCATGACATACTGAAACAAACATTCTCATGAATGTAATACAAGCTTAGGTTTCATTCCTGTACATAAAAATGCTTTCCCTGTGGAATGCTTTGTATCTTTAAACTGTCCTAAGTAGTCATTTGGAAAGCAGTTTCTAGCAGACTGTATTATGCAAAGAGTTAAGATTTCTAAAAGTCAACCATAAGACATTATTTAGAGATTCCTGCCAAAGAGCACATACAGGACGGTTAGCCCTCTCTCGAAGAAAGCTTCTGATTTCAATGTAAGATTCAACACCGTTTTGTGAAACTGAAATCCTCCTTGGTATGAAAAGCATATGAAGGGGTCTTTTGAAAGAGTTTTCAAGTTTGTATCTGATAGAATGATGATGATATCAAGAAACAAGCAAACACAAGCTTTCCGAAACTTCCAAAAGGTTCTTTGGAACCAACTCTACAAGTTAATATTTCCATCTTGCCATTACGGTAACAAAATAGTTTCCTAAATCATGACATCCTGAAATAATTTTTCTCATTAATGTAATACAAGTTTAGGTTTCATTCCTGTATGTGAAAACACTTTCCCTGTGGAATGCTTTGTATCTTTAAATTGTCCTAGGTAATCATTACTTGTAAACAGATGCTAGTAGATTGTATTATTCCAACATTTAAGATGTCTAAAAGTCAACCATAGACATTGTTAGAGATACCTGCCAAACAGCACATTTAGGATTGTTAGCAGACTCTCAAAGAAGGCTACTGATTTGAATGGAGGATTCAACTCCGTTTTGTGAAACTGAAATCCCCCTTGCTACGAAAAGCTTATGAAGGGTTCTTTTGAAAGACATAGCAAGTTTGTAACTGATAGAATGATGGTGACATCAGAAAACCGGCAAAAACGAGGTTTCCAAAACTTCCCAAAGGTTCTTTGGGCAGGAAAACACTCTACAAGTTAGTATTTCTATCTTGCCATTACAGCAAGAAAATAGTCTCCTAAATCATGACATCCAGAAACAAACGTTCTCGTTAATGTAATACAAGCTTAGGTTTCAATCCTGTACGTGAAAAAGTGTTCCCTGTGGAATGATTTGTATCTTTAAACTGTCCTAACTAGTCATTTCTTGGAAAGCAGATTCTAGCAGACTGTATTATTCAAAGAGTTAAGATTTCTATAAGTCAACCATAAGGCATTGTTTAGAGATTCCTGCCAAACAGCACGTTTAGGATTGTTAGCATTCTCTCAAAGAAGGCTACTGATTTCAATGTAGGATTCAACTCTTTTGTGTGAAACTGGAATACCCCTTGGTCCGAAAAGCATATGAATGGGTCTTTTGAAAGAGATAGCAAGATTGTAACTGATAGAATGATGGAGACATCAAGAAACGGGCAAACACAAGCTTTCCAAAACTTCCAAAAGTTTCTTTGGGCAGGAAAACACTCTACAACTTAGTATTTCTATCTTGCCATTGTGGCAAGAAAATATTTTCCTAAATCATGACATCCTGAAACAAACGTTCTCATTAATGTAATACAAGCTTCAGTTTCATTCCTGTACGTGTAAAAGTTTTCCCTATTGATTGCTTTGTATCTTTAACCTGTCCTAAATAGTCATTACTTGGAAAGCAGATTATAGCAGACTGTTTTATTCAAAGAGTTAAGATATCTATAAGTCAACCATAAGACATTGTTTAGAGATTCCTGCCAAATAGCACATATACCATTGTTAGTCTTATCTCAAAGAAAGCTACTGATTTCAATGTAGGATTCTACTCCTTTTTGTGAAACTGGAATCCCCCTTGGTACGAAAAGCATATAAAGGGTTCTTTTGAAAGAGATAGCATGTTTGTAACTGATAGAATGAAGGTGACATTAAGAAACAGGCAAACACAAGCTTTCCAAACCTTCCAAAAGGTTCTTTGGGCAGGAAAACACTCTATAAGTTAGTATTTCTATCTTGCCATTACGGCAAGAAAATAGTTCCTTAAATCATGACATCCTGAAACAAATGTTCTCATGAATGTAATACAAGCTTACGTTTCATTCTTGAACGTGAAAAAGCTTTCCCTGTGGAAGGTTTTGTATCTTTAAACTGTCATCACTAGTCATTACTTGAAAAACAGATTCTAGCAGACTGTATTATTCAAATACGTAAGATTTCTTTAAGTCAACCATAAGACATTGTATAGAGATTCCTGCCAAACAGCACATATAGAATTGTTAGCATTCTCTCAAAGAAGGCTACTGATTTCAATGTAGGATTCAACTCCTTTGTGTGAAACTGAAATCCCCCTTGGTATGAAAAGCATATGAAGGGGTCTTTTGAAAGAGATAGCAAGTTTGTAACTGATAGAATAATGGTGGCTTCAAGAAACGGGCAAACACAAGCTTTCTCAAACTTCCAAAAGGTTCTTTGGGCAGAAAAACACACTACAAGTTAGTATTTCTATTTCGCATTTATGGCAAGAAAACAGTTTCCTAAATCATGACATCCTGAAGCAATCGTCATCATTAATATAATACAAGCTTAGGTTTCATTCCTGCACGTGAAAAAAACTTTCATGTTGAATGCTTTGTATGTTTAAATTGTCCTAACTAGTCATTACTTGGAAAGCAGATTCTAGCAGACTGTATTATTCAAAGCATTAAGATTTCTATAAGTCAACCATTAGTCATTGCTTAGTGATTTCGACCAAACAGAACATTTAGGACTGTTAGCCTTCTCTCAAAGAAGTCTACTGATTTCAATGTAGGATTCAACACCTTTTTGTGAAACTGAAATCAACCTTGTTAAGAAAAGCATATGAAGCAGTGTTTTGAAAGAGATAGCAAGTTTGAAACAGATAGCAAGTTTGTAACTCATAGAATGATGGTGACATCAAGAAATGAGCAAACACAAGCTTTCCAAACTTCTAAAAGATTCCTTGGGCAGTATAACACTCTACATGTTAGTATATCTTTTTCATCATTACGGCAAGAAAATAGTTTCCTAAATCATGACATCCTGAAACAAACATTCTCATTAATGTAATACAAGCTTAGGTTTCATTCCTTTACATGAAAAATATTTCCCTGTGGAAAGTTTTGTATCTTTAGACTGACCTAACTAGTCATTACTTAGAAAGGAGATTCTAGTGGACTGTGTTATTCAAAGAGTTAAGGTTTGTATAAGTCACCATAAGACATTGTTTATAGATTCCTGCCAAACAGCACAAATAGCATTGTTAGTCTTCTCTCGAAGAAGGCTACTGATTTAAATGAAGGATTCAACTCCGTTGTGTGAAACTGATATCCACCTTGGTACAACAAGCATTTGAAGGGGTTTTTTGAAAGATATAGCAAGTTTGTAACTCTTAGAATGATGATGACATCAAGAAATGGGCAAACACAAGCTTTTCAAAACATCCAAAAGGTTCTTTGGGCAGGAAAACACTCTACAAGTTAGTATTTCTATCTCGTCATTGTGGCAAGGAAATAGTTTCCTAAATCATGACATCCTGAAACAAATGTTCTCATTAATGTAATACAAACTTAGGTTTCATTCGTGCACATGAAAAATCTTTCCCTGTTGAATGTTTTGTATCTTTAAACTGTCCTAATTAGTCATTACTTGGAAAGCAGATTCTAGCAGACTGTATTATTCAAAGAGTTAGGATTTCTATAAGTCAACCATAAGACATTGTTTAGAGATTCCTACCAAACAGCACATTTAGGACTGTTAGTCTTCTCTCGAAGAACTCTACTGATTTCAATGTAGGATTCAATTCCTTTGTGTGAAACTGAAATCCCCCTTGGTACGAAAAGCATATGAAGGAGTCTTTTGAAAGAAATAGCAAGTTTATAATTGATACAATGACGGTGACATCAAGAAACGGGCAAACACAAGCTTTCTGAAACTTCCAAAAGGCTTTTTCGGCACGAAAACAATCTACAAGTTAGTATTTCTATCTTGCCATAGCAGCAAGAAAATAGTTTCCTAAATCATGACATCCTGAAACAAACGTTCTCATTAATGTAATACAAGCTTAGGTTTAATTCATGCACGTGAAAAAGCTTTCCCTCTTGAATGTTTTGTATCTTTAAACTATCCTAACTAGTCATTACTTGGAAAGCAAATTCTAGCAGACTGTATTATTCAAAGAGTTAGGATTTCTATAAGTAAACCTTAAGTCATTCTTTAGAGATTCCTGCCAAACAGCACATTTAGGATTGTTAGCCTTCTGTTGAAGAAGGCTACTGATTTAAATGTAAGATTCAACTCCTTTTTGTGAACCTGAAATCCCCTTTGGCACAAAAAGAATATGAAGGGGTCTTTTAAAACAGATAACAAGTTTGTAACTGATATAATGATGGTGACATCAAGAAACGTGCAAAGACAAGCTTTCCAAAACTTTCAAAAGGTTCTTTGGGCAGGAAAACACGCTACAAGTTAGTATTTCTATCTTGTCATTACGCCAAGAAAATCATTTCTTAAATCATGACATCCTGTATCAAACTTTCTCATTAATATAATACAAGCTTAGGTTTCATTTCTCTGTGGAATACTTTGTATCTTTAGACTGTGCTAACTAGTCATCACTTGGAAATCAGATTCTAGCAGACTGTATTATTCAAAGAGTTAAGATTTCTATAAATCAACCATAAGACATTGTTTAGAGATTCCTGCCAAACAGCATATATAGGATTGTTAGCCTGCTCTCGAAGAAGGCTACTGATTTCAATGTAGGATTCAATTCCATTTTGTGAAACTGAAATTCCCCTTCGTACGAAAAGCATATGAAGAGGTCTTTTGAAAGAGATA
>NW_006409254.1:83636-89320 GCF_000296735.1 Chrysochloris asiatica | reverse complement strand
TCCATGTGGAACACTTTTTATATTTAAACTGTCCTAACTAGTCATTACTTGGAAAGCAGATTCTAGGAGGCTGTATTATTCAAAGAGTTAAGATTTCTATAAGTCAACCATAAGACATTGTTTAGAGATTCCAGCCAAACAACACATTTAGGATTGTTAGTCTTCTTTCGAAGAAGGCTACTTATTTCAATGAAGGATTCAACTCCTTTGTGTGAAACTGATATCCCCCTTGGTACGAAAAGCATATGACGGGGTCTTTTGAAAGAGATAGCAAGTTTGTAACTCATAGAATGATGGTGTCATCAAGAAACGTGCAAACACAAGCTTTCCAACACCTACAAAAGGTTCTTTGAACAGGATAAAACTCTGAAAGTTAGAATTTCTATCTCACCATTAAGGCAAGAAAATCATTTCATAAATCATGACGTCCTGTAACAAAGGTACTCATTAATGTAATACAAGCTTAGGTTTCATTCCTGTACCCGAAAAATCTTTCCATGTGGGATGCTTTGTGTCTTTAGACTGTCCTAACTAGTCATTACTTGGATAGCAGATTCTAGCAGACTGTATTATTCAAATAGTTAAGATTTCTATAAGTCTACCATAAGACATAGTTTAGAGATTCCGGCCAACCAGCATATTTAGGACTGTTAGCCTTCTCTCAAAGAGGGCTACTGATTTCAATGTTGGATTCAACTTCTTTTTGTGGAGAAACTGAAATGCCCCTTGGTACGAAATGCATATGAAGAGATCTTTTGAAAGAGATAGCAGTTTTGTAATTGATAGAATGATGGTGACATCAAGAAACGTGCAAAGACAAGCTTTCCAAAACTTTCCAAAGGTTCTTTGGGCAGGAAAACACTCTACAAGTTAGAATTTCTATCTTGCTATTACGGCAAGAAAATCGTTTCCTACATCATGACATCCAGAAACAAACATTCTCATTAATGTAATATAAGGTTAGGTTTCATTCCTGTACGTGAAAATCTTTCCCTGTGGAATGCTTTGAATCTTTAAACTGTTCTAACTAGTCATTGATTGGAATGCAGATTGAAGCAGACTGTATTATTCAAAGAGTTAAGATTTCATAAATCAACCATAAGACATTCTTTAGAAATTCCTGCCACACAGCACATTGAGGACTGTTAACCTTCTCTCGAAGAATTCTACTGATTTCAAAGTATGATTCAACTCCTTTTTGTGGAGAAACTGAAATCCCCCTTCGTACGCAAAGCATATGAAGAGGTCTTTTGAAAGAGATAGCAAGTTTGTAATTGATAGAATGATGGTGACATCAAGAAACAGGCAAACACAAGCTTTCCAAAACTTCCAAAAAGTTCTTTGGGCAGGAAAACATTCGACAAGTTAGTATTTCTATCTCGCTATTACGGCAAGAAAATTGTTTCCTAAATCATGACATCCTGAAACAAACATTGTCATTAATATAATACAAGCTTAGGTTTCATTACTGTACGTGAAAAAGCTTTCCCTTTGGAATGCTTTGTATCTTAAAACTATCCTAACTAGTCATTACTTGGAAAGCAGATTCTAGCAGACTCTATTATTCAAAGAGTTAAGGTTAATATAAGTCAACTATAAGACATTATTCAGAGATTCCTGCCAAACAGCACATTTAGGACTGTAAGCCTTCTCTCAAAGTAGGCTACTGATTTCAATGTAGGATTCAACTCCTTTTTGTGAAACTGATATCCCCCTTGGTACAAAAAGCATATGAAGGGGTCTTTTGAAAGAGATAACAAGTTTGTAACTGATAGAATGATGGTGACATCAAGAAACAGGCAAACACAAGCTTTCCAAAACTTTCAAAAAGTTCTTTGGGCAGGAAAACACTCTCCAAGTTAGTATTTCTATCTCGCCATTATGGAAAGAAAATCGGTTCCTAAATCATGACATCCTGAAACTAACGTTTTCATAAACGTAATAAAAGCTTAGGTTTCATTCCTGTACCTGAAAACTTTTTTCCCTTTGGATTGCTTTGTGTCTTTAGACTGCCCTAACTAGTCATTACTTGGAAATCAAGTTGTAGCAGACTGTATTATTCAAAGAGTTAATATTTCTATAAGTTAACCATAAGACATAGTTTAGAGATTCCTGCCAAACAGCATATTTAGCACTGTTAGCCTTCTCTCGAAGAAGGCTACTGATTTCAATGCAGGATTCAATTCCTTTTTTGTGAAACTGAAATCCCCCTTTGTACGAAAAGCATATGAAGAGGTCTTTTGAAAGAGATAGTAAGTTTGTAACTGATAGAATGATGGTGACATCAAGAAACAGGCAAACACAAGTTTTCCATAATTTTCCAAACGTTCTTTAGGCACGAAATCACTCTACAAGTTAGTATTTCTATTTTGCCATAAAAGCAAGAAAATAGTTTCCTAAATCATGACATCCTGAAACAAACATTGTCATTAATGTAATAGAAGCTTAGGTTTCATTCCTGTACATGAAAAAGCTTTCCCTGTGGAATGCTTTGTGTCTTTAGCGTGTTCTAACTAGTCATTACTTGGAAAGCAGATTCTAGCTGACTGTTTTATTCAAAGAATTAAAATTTCTATAAGTCAACCATAAGACATTGTTTAGAGATTCCGGCCAAACAGCACATTTAGGATTGTTAGCCTTCTCTCAAAGAAGGCTACTGATTTCAATGTAGGATTCAACTCCTTTTTGTGAAACTGAAACTCTACTTGGTATGGAAAGCATATGAGGGGGTCTTTTGAAAAAGATAAGGAGCTCTGGTAGCGTAGTGTTTATGAATCAGGCTGCGAACCTTAAGGTCAGCGGTTCGAAACTACCAGCTGCTCCATGGGAGAAAGACGAGGCTTTCTACTCTCGTATAGATTTACACCTGCGGAAACCCTGTACAGGGTCGCTATGGGTCGGAACCGACTCCACGGCACTTAACTTAACTTTGAAAGAGATAGCAAGTTTGTAACTCATAGAATGATGGTGACAACAAAAAACAGGCAGACACAAGCTTTCCAAAGCTTCCATTAGGTTCTTTGGGCAGGAAAACACTCTAAAAGTTCATATTTCTCTGTGGCCATTATAGCAAGAAAATAGTTTCCTAAATCATGACATCCTGAAACAAACGTTCTCATGAATGTAATACTAGCTTACGTTTCATTCCTGTACCTGAAAATGCTTTCCCTGTGGAATGCTTTGTGTCTTCAGACTGTCCTAACTAGTAATTCCTTGGAAAGCAGATTCTAGGAGGCTGTATTATTCAAAGAGTTAAGATTTCTATAAGTCAACCATAAGACATAGTTTAGAAATTCCTGCCAAACAACATATTTAGGACTGTCAGCCTTCTCTTAAAGAAGGCTACTGATTTCAATATAGGATTCAACTTCTTTTTGTGGTGAATATGAAATGTCCCTTGGTACGAAAAGCATATGAAGAGTCTTTTGATAGAGATAGCAATTTTGTAATTCATAGAATGATGGTGACATGAAGAACGGGCAGACAGAAGCTTTCCAAAGCTTCCATAAGGTTCTTTGAGCAGTAAAACACTCTACAAGTTAGTATTTCTATCTTGCCATTAGGACAAGAAAATAGTTTCATAAAGCATTACATCCTGAAGCAAACGTTCTCATTAATGTAATGCAAGGTTAGGTTACATTCCTGTACGTTAAAAAGGTTTCCCTGTTGAATGCTTTCTATCCTTAAACTGTCATAACTAGTCATTACTTGAAAAGAAGATTTTAGCAGACTGTAATATTCAAAGAGTTAAGATTTTTATGAGTCAACCATAAGACATTGTTTAGATATTCCTGCTAAACAGCACAGTTAGGACTGTTAGCTTTCTCTCGAAGAAGGCTACTGGTTTCAATGTAGGATTCAACTCCTTTTACTGAAACTGAAATCCTACTTGGTAGGAAAAGAATATGAAGGGGTCTTTTGAAAGAGATAGCAAGTTTGTAACTGATAGAATGATGGTGACAACAAGAAACAGGCAGACACAAGCTTTTCATAACTTCCTAAAGGTTCTTTGGGAAGGAAAACACTCTAAAATTTAGTATTTCTATCTTGCCATTACGGGAAGAATATAGTTTCTTAAATCATTACATCCTGAAACAAACGTTCTCATTAAAGTATTACAAGCTTAGGTTTCATTCCTGTATGTGAAAAAGCTTTCCCTGTTGAATGCTTTGTATCTTTAAACTGTCCTAACTAGTCATTACTTGGAAAGCAGATTCTAGCTGACTGTTTTATTCAAAGAATTAAGATTTCTGTAAGTCAACCATAAGACATTGTTTAGAGATTCCTGCCAAACAGCATATTGAGGACTGTTAGGCTTCTCTTGAAGAAGGCTACTGATTTCAATGAAGGATTCAACTCCTTTGTGTGAAACTGATATACCCCTTGGTACGAAAAGCATATGAAGTGGTATTTTGAAAGAGATCGCAAGTTTGTAACTGATAGATTGATAGTGACATTAAGAAAAGTGCAAACACAAGCTTTCCAAAACTTCCAAAAGGTTCTTTCAGCAGGAATAGACTCTTCAAGTTAGTATTTCTATCTTGCCAGAACAGCAAGAAAATAATTTCCCACATCATGACATCCTGAAACAAACGTTCTCATTAATGTAATACAAGCTTAGGTTTCATTTCTGTATGTGAAAATCTTTCCCTGTGGAATGCTTTGAATATTTAAACTGTCCTAACTAGTCATTAATTGGAAAACAGATTCAAGCAGACTGTATTATTCAAAGAGTTAAGATTTTATACGTCAACCAGAAGACATTGTTTAGAGATTCCTGCCAAACAGCACATTTAGGAGTGTTAGCCTTCTCTCAAAGAAGGCTACTGATTTCAATGTAGGATTCAACTCCTTTTTGTGGTGAAACTGAAACCCCCCTTGGTACGCAAAGCATATGAAGGGGTCTTTTGAAAGAGATAGCAAGTTTGTAATTAATAGAATGATGGTGACATCAAGAAACAGGCAAACACAAGCTTTCCAAAACTTCCAAAAAGTTCTTTTGGCAGGAAAATATTCTAGAAGTTAGTATTCCTATCTTGCTATTACGGCAAGAAAATAGTTTCCTAAATCATGACATCCTGAAACAAACGTTCTCATTAATGTAATACAAGCTTAGGTTTCATTCCTGTACCTGAAAAAGCTTTCCCTTTGGATTGCTTTGTGTCTTTAGACTGTCCTAACTAGTCATTACTTGGAAATCAGATTGTAGCAGACTGTATTATTGAAAGAGTTAAGATTTTTATAAATAAAACATAAGACATAGTTTAGAGATTACTGCCAAACAGCATATTTAGGACTGTTAGCCTTCTCTCAAAGAAGGCTACTGATTTCAATGTAGGATTCAACTCCTTTTTGTGAAACTGAAATGCCCCTTGGCACGAAAAGCATATGAAGATGTCTTTTGAAAGGGATAGCAATTTTGTAATTGATAGAATGATGGTGACATCAAGAAAAGTGCAAAGACAAGCTTTCCAAAACTTCCAAAACGTTCTATGGACAGGAGAATACTCTACAACGTAGTATTTCTATCTTGCTATTACGGCAAGAAAATCGTTTCCTAAATCATGACATCGTGAAACAAACGTTCTCATTAATGTAATACAAGCTTATGTTTCATTCGTGCACATGAAAAAGCTTTCCCTGTTGAATGCTTTGTATCTTTAAACTGTCCTAACTAGTCATTA
>NW_006409254.1:66898-67591 GCF_000296735.1 Chrysochloris asiatica | reverse complement strand
CATATTGAGGGACTTTGTTTTCTTATTCATTCTTCCACCCTCCGTCTCTAAATAGGTGCAATCAATCCTTTTACATCCAGTGTAATTATCAATAGGTATTGATTATTTGTTGTCATTATATTTGTTTTTTGTGGTGTTGCTGCTTCTTTGTTCTGCTTGTCTTTTCTGTTGAATTCATGATTTATGTGCTCTTTCTTGTGTATTTCCTTATAGTTTTGATGTTTTCATATTTTCTTGGATTCTCATTTTCTTGGGATGTTGTGGAGTGTTAATTTTCTTTGAGGTTGCCTTATGGTCAATTGAATTCTCTGTCGTTTTAGTGCTGTCTATTTTATCCTGTTATTGATTTGACCTTCTCCCTATCTGGGTCTCTTTTCCTACGTGATTACCTTCCTTTCCACTGTGCTTGTTTTGGTCATAAACGGTCCTCTCAATGCCTCTGAGTTTGTTTGTATAGTTTTGCTTTGTTACCTATTCTTCTTTTTTTGGTTACTTCAGGGAAGTGTTGCCATGTATGTCAATCTCTAGATGTTGTCTGTTCTTGTTGGTTCTCAGTCCACAGAACTCCCTTTAGGATGGTTTGTAGTGCAGGGTTGGTTTTGGTGAACTCCCATAGCTTCTGTTTATCCTGGAATGTTTTGATATCCCCATCATATTTGATTGATAACTTTGCTGGGTACAGGATTCTTGGTT
>NW_006409254.1:51528-65456 GCF_000296735.1 Chrysochloris asiatica | reverse complement strand
ATAAAGGTAAAGTAAGATAAAATGAGGAAAAGAAAATATTAATAATAAGGAAGTCAATTCTGACTCCTAATACATATATATATTTTAAATCCTCTCTTTCAGTCAGTTCTGCCCTCCTCTCCTTGCTGTTAGGTGCTGACTAGTCAATTCTGACCTGTAGCGACCCTGTATATGGTTTCCGTGGAGCAGTTGGAGGGCCCTTGCTGCTGGCCCTACAGCTCAAAAGGGTCTGTAGTGCATCACCTCAGCCCACAGCGCTGTGCCAAACTCCTCTTACACCAGTGAAAATGAATAGGCAGACCACATATGGTGGGTAACCAAGTCCCCCGCACAAGGCCTCCGAGGAGCAGCCCGTGAGCTTGAGCCGCCAACCCTGCAGACTGGAAAGCCCTGCAGTGGCACTCCAGTCCACCATGCTACAGTGAGACGGCTCTCAAATCCGTGAGTGCAAGCCAACCGAATAGGACACACTGTCGTGTCTCCTGTATATGGTTTCCTATGAGTGATTAGTGAGCATGAACTCCCTGCTCCATCCTACTGGTCCCATCGCTTGAAGGAATCTGCAGTGCAGCACTCCACTCCACAGCACTACGCTGGGTTCTCTTTCAAAGCAGTGAAGAAAGGCAGACTAACTCTTCCTCTCAATCTGTCCCAGTTGCGTGTTCTCCTGGCAGAGGAGATCGCCAGGGGTGTGGGCGGGTTCCGACCGCTCAGCCAAGCCCCGACCTCCTCTCTCCCAGATGTATGTGGGCAAACTGTGAGCGCACCCTCTCCCGACACCAAAGAAAGAAGAGAAAAAACAACTAGTTCAGACCCGCCCCAAGTCGGCAAAGCACCCCATATGTTCCTGTTGAGCGTTTCCGCGGCTTGGCGTCTCTGCAGCCCCTCTTCAGTCCAGCCGCCCTGTCTCTCCCAGACTGTGGGCCCAGATCATCTAGTCTGTCCAGCGGGTTTAAGGTTATGTGCTCTCTCACCTCCGCTCCAATTTCCACTGGTTACAAGTCTCCCAGCCTCTAGTCCTCTCCTATCTCTGTGGGTCTGAATCCGGGAGCTCTGTCTTGCCCCCTTTCTGCCTGGAGTTCCAAGCCAAGTTTGCCAGCTACCCTCGCCATAGCCGTCAGCAAGTCCTGCCCTCTGTGCTTCTTCAGTTAATCTAAGATGTTATTGCTCTGTTTTGGATCTCTCTAGATTTTGCTATTTGTTGATATGTTGTGGGGTGCAGCGGTTGCAGCTCACAATTCCTGCAATTTGTCAGAGTTTGCAGCCTGGCAGATTAAGCCACAGCAGCGGTGTTTTGTTATTGGGATTGAGTTTCTATCTACCCTGGGTCTGGTCTCTGAGACTGAGCGGAGAGTTGACATAGGCTGAAGGGGTGTGGGATGGGCTTCGTGCTTGTGGGCAAATGGGGTCTGTTTTTGATGACGTCTAAAATGTCACTTTGTCCCCCTGTGCCTTGGCCCTCCCAATTTTCCCTATATATTCGCCAGTTGTGCCTAATGTAGCTATGAGAACTCCCTGGGATGGACTATGTTGGTTCCTGCGGGCTCAATGGTTCTCTGAGAGTATCCTCCTTGTGAGTGCGTCCGTTAAGGCTCTGTTACGTTCTGCTGTGGCCAAGTTCCCCCGATGAGAGCCGGGAGAGGAGAGGTTGGAGTTAAAAATGCGCGTGCCTCCCCAATCTTTTGTTCTTTCAAAAACCAAGTTCATAGAATTGTAGCCTAGTGTTTTATGTTTCCCAAAAGTTGTCTGTCTACCAGGCTGGAGACCCTATTGTGACCCTGCCTGCTACTTGTCCCGAGCTCACGTACCTGTTCTGCCAGTGAGGTAAGTGCCTCCCGCTCCTTCAACTTCTTTTTGTGGTGAAACTGAAATCCCCCTTGGTAGGGAAAGCATATGAAGAGGTCTTTTGAAAGAGATAGCAAGTTTGTAATTGATAGAATGATGGTGACATCAAGAAACAGGCAAACACAAGCTTTCCAAAACTTCCAAAAAGTTCTTTGGGCAGGAAAACCTTCTACAAGTTAGTATTTCTATCTCGCTATTACAGCAAGAAAATCGTTTGCTAAATCATGACATCCTGAAACAAACATTGTCTTTAATGTAATACAAGCTTAGGTTTCATTCCTGTACGTGAAACTCTTTCCCTATGGAATGCTTTCAATCTTTAAACTGTCCTAACTAGTCATTACATGGAAAGCAGATTCTATCAGACTGTTTTATTCAAACAGTTAAGATTTCTATAAGTCAACCATAAGACATTGTTTAGAGATTCCTGCCAAAAAGCACATTTAGGAATCGTATCCTGCTCTCGAAGAAGGCTACTGATTTCAATGTAGGATTCAACTCCTTCATGTGAAACTGTAGTCCCCCTTGGTATGAAAAGCATGTGAAGGGGTCTTTTGAAAGAGATAGCAAGTTTGTAACTGATAGAGTGATGGTGACATCAAGAAACGGGCAAACAAAAGTGTTCCGAAACTTCCAAAAGGTTCTTTCGGCAGGAAAACACTCTACAAGTTAGGATTTCAATCTCACCATTGTGACATGAAAATAGTTTCCTAAATCATGACATCCTGAAACAAAGGTTCTCATTCATTTAACACAAGCTTAGGTTTCATTTGTACAAGTGAAAAAGCTTTCCCTGTTGAATGGTTTGTATCTTAAACTGTCCTAACTAGTCACTACTTGGAAAGCAGATTCTAGCAGAATGTATTACTCAAACAGTTCAAATTTCTATAAGTCAACCATAACACATAGTTTAGAGATTTATGCCAAACAGCATATTTAGAACTGTTAACTTAATCTCGAAGACGGCTACTTATTTCAACGTAGTATTCAACTCTTTTTGTGAAACTGAAATCCCCCTTGGTACGAAAATCATATGAAGGGGTCTTTTGAAAGAGATAGCAAGTTTGTAACTGGTAGAATTATGGTGACATCAAGAAACAGGCAAACACAAGCTTTCCATAACTTCCAAAAGGTTCTTTGGGCCAGAAAATACTCTACAAGTTAGTATTTCAATCTTGCCATAAAAGCAAGAAAATAGTTTCCTAAATCATGACATAATGAAACAAACATTGTTATTAATGTAATACAAGCTTAGATTTCATTCCTGTATGTGAAAAAGCTTTCCCTGTGGAATGCTCTGTATCTTTAAACTGTCCTAACTAGTCATTACTTGGAAAGCAGATTCTAGAAGACTGTATTATTCAAAGAATTAGGATTTCTATAAGTCAACTATAAGACATTGTTCAGAGATGCCTGCCAAACAGCACATTTAAGACTGTTAGCCTTCTCTCAAAGAAGGCTACTGATTTCAATGTAGGATTCAACTCCTTTTTGTGAAACTAATATCCCCCTTGGTACGAAAAGCATATGAATGGGTCTTTTGAAATAGATAAGAAGCTTGTAACTGATAGAATGATAGTGACATCAAGAAACAGGCAAACACAAGCTTTCCAAAACTTCCAAAAGTTTATTTGGGCAGGAAAACACTCTCCAAGTTAGTATTTCTATCTCGCCATTATGACAAGAAAATCGTTTCCTAAATCATGACATCCTGAAACAAATGTTCTCATTAATGTAATACAAGCTTAGGCTTCATTCCTGTACGTAAAAACCTTTCCCTGTGGAATGCTTTTTATCTTAAAACTATCCTAACTAGTCATTACTTGGAATGCAGATTCTAGCAGACAGTATTATTCAAAGAGTTAAGATTTCGATAAGTCAACTATAAGACATTGTTTAGAGATTCCAGCCAAACAGCACATATAGGATTGTTACTCTTCTCTCGTAGAAGACTACTGATTTCAATGAAGGATTCAACTAGTTGGTGTGAAACTGATATCCCCCTTGGTACGAAAAGCATATGAAGGGGTCTTTTGAAAGACATAGCCAATTTGTAACTCATAGAATGATGGTGACATCAAGAAACAGGCAAACAGAAGCTTTCCAACACATCCAAAAGGTTTTTTGGGCAGGATAAAACTCTACAAATTAGAATTTCTATCTCGTCATTATGGCAAGAAAATCGTATCCTAAATCATGAAGTCCTGAAACAAACGTTCTCATTAATGTAATACAAGATTAGGTTTCATTCCTGTACGTGAAAAAGCTTTTCCTGTGGAGTGCTTTGTATCTTTAGTTGTCCTAACTAGTTATTACTTGGAAAGCAGATTCTAGCAGATTGTATTATTGAAAGAGTTAAGATTTCTATAAATCAACCATAAGACATTGTTTAGAGATTCCTGCCAAACAGCACATATAAGATTGTTAGCCTTCTCTCAAAGAAGGCTACTGATTTCAATGTAGGATTCAACTCGTTTGTGTGAAACTGATATCCCCCTTGGTACAAAAAGCATATGAAGGGGTCTTTTGAAAGACATAGCCAATTTGTAACTCATAGAATAATGGTGACATCAAGAAACTGGCAAACAGAAGCTTTCCAACACATCCAAAAGGTTCTTTGGGCAAGATAAAACTCTACAAGTTAGAATTTCTATCTCGCCATTACGGCAAGAAAATCGTATCCTAAATCATGAAGTCCTGAAACAAACGTTCTCATTAATGTAATACAAGATTAGGTTTCATTCCTGTACGTGAAACAGCTTTCCCTGTGGAATGCTTTGTATCTTTAGTTATCCTAACTAGTTATTATTTGGAAAGCAGATCCTAGCAGACTGTATTATTCAAAGAGTTAAGATTTCTATAAATCAACCATAAGACATTGTTTAGAGATTCCTGCCAAACAGCACATATATGATTGCTAGCCTTCTCTCGAAGAAGGCTACTGATTTCAATGTAGGATTCAACTCCTTTTTGTGAAACTGAAATCCCCCTTGATAGGAAAAGCATATGAAGTGTCTTTTGAAAGAGATAGCAAATTTGTAACCGATAGAATGATGGTAACATTAAGAAACGGGCAAACACAAACATTCCACAACTTGAAAATGTTCTTTCGGCATGAAAACACTCTACAAGTTTACATTTCTATCTTGCCATAAAAACCAGAAAATATTTTCCTAAATCATGACATCCTGAAACAAACGTTCTCACTAATTTAATACAAGCTTAGGTTTCATTCCTGTATGTGAAAATCTTTCCCTGTGGAAAGCTTTGGGAAGGAAAACATTCTACAAGTTAGTATTTCTATCCCGCTATTATGTCAAGAAAATCATTTCCTAAATCATGACATCCTGAAACAAACATTCTCATTAATGTAATACAAGCTTAGGTTTCATTCCTTTACATGAAAAAGATTACCCTGTGGAAAGCTTTGTATCTTTAGACTGTCCTAACTAGTCATTACTTGGAAAGCAGATTCTAGCAGACTGTATTATTCAAAGAGTTAAGATTTCTATATGTCAACCATAAGATATAGTTTAGAAATTCCTGCCGAACTGCAAATTTAGGACTGTTAGCTTTCTCTCGTAGAAGGCTACTTATTTCAATGAAGGATTCAACTCCTTTGTGTGAAAATCATATCCCCCTTGGTACGAAAAGCCTATGAAGGGGTCTTTTGAAAGAGATTGCAAATTTGTAACTGGTAGAATTATGGTGACATCAAGAAACAGGCAAACACAAACTTTCGTAACTTCCAAAAGTTTCTTAGTGCAGGAAAATACTCTACAAGTTATTATTTCTATCTTGCCATTAAAGCAAGAAAATAGTTTCCTAAATCATGACAACCTGAAACAAACATTGCCATTAATGTAATACAAGCTTAGGTTTCATTCCTGTACTTGAAAAAGCTTTCCCTGTGGAATGCTTTGTATCTTTAAACTGTCCTAACTAGTCATTACTTGGAAAGCAGATTCTAGCAGACTGTATTATTCAAAGAGTTCAGATCTCTATAAGTCAACCCTAAGACATTGTTTAGAGATTCCAGCCAAACAGTACACATAGGATTCTCTCGAAGAAGGCTACTGATTTCAATGAAGGATTCAAATCCTTTGTGTGAAACTGATATCCCCCTTGGTACGAAAATCATATGAAGGGGTCTTTTGAAAGAGATAGCAAGTTTGTAACTCATAGAATGATGGTGACATCAATAAATAGGCAAACACAAGCTTTCCAACACTTCCAAAAGGTTATTTGGGCAGGATAAAACTCTACAAGTTACTATTTCTGTCTCGCTATTTCGGCAAGAAAATCGTTTTCTAAATCATGACATCCTGAAACAAACATTGTCATTAATGTAATACAAGCTTAGGTTTCATTTCTGTATGTGAAAAAGTGTTCCCTGTGGAATTCTTTTGTATCTTTAAACTGTCCTAACTAGTCATTACTGGGAAAGCAGATTCTAGCAGACTATTATTCAAAGAGTTAAGATTTCTATAAGTCAACTATAAGACATTGTTTAGAGATTCCTGCCAAACAGCACATTTAGCATTGTTAGCCTTCTCTCAAAGACAGATACTGATTTAAATGTGGGATTCAACTCCTTTTTGTGAAACTGAAATGCCCCTTGGTACAAAAAGCATATGAAGAGATCTTTTGAAAGAGATAGCAATTTTGTAATTTATAGAATGATGGTGACATCAAGAAACGTGCAAAGACAAGCTTTCCAAAACTTTCAAAAGGTTCTTTGGGCAGGAAAACATTCTACAAGTTAGTATTTCTATCTTGCTATTACGGCAAGAAAATCGTTTCCTAAATCATGACATCCTGAAACAAACATTGTCATTAATGTCATACAAGCTTATGTTTCATTCCTGTACGTAAAAAGCTTTCCCTGTGAAATGCTTTGTATCTTTAAACTGTCCTAACTAGTCAATACTTGGAAAGCAGTTTCTAGAATACTCTATTATTCAAAGAGTTAAGATTTCTGTAAGTCAACCATAAGACATAGTTTAGAGATTCCTGCTAAACAGCATATTTAGAACTGTGAGCTTTATCTCAAAGAAGGCTACTTATTTCAATGTAGGATTCAACTCTTTTTTTTGAAACTAAAATCCCCCGTGGTAGGAAAAGCATATAAGGGGTCTTTTGAAACAGATAGCAAGTTTGTAACTGGTAGAATTATGGTGCCATCAAGAAACAGGCAAACACAAACTTTCCGTAACTTCCAAAAGTTTCTTTGTGCAGGAAAATACTCTACAAGTTAGTATTTCTATCTTTCCATAAAAGCAAGAAAATACTTTCCTACATCATGACATCCTGAAACAAACATTGCCTTTAATATAATACAAGCTTAGGTTTCATTCCTGTACTTGAAAAAACTTTCTCTGTGGAATGCTTTGTATCTTTAAACTGTCCTAACTATTCATTACTTGTAAAGCAGATTCTAGCAGACTCTCAAAGAAGGCTACTGATTTCAATGTGGGATTCAACTCCTTTTTGTGAAACTGAAATGCCCCTTGGTACAAAAAGCATATGAAGAGGTCTTTTGAAAGAGATAGCAATTTTGAAATTGATAGAATGATGGTGACATCAAGAAACGTGCAAAGACAAGCTTTCCAAAACTTTCAAAGGGTTCTTTGGGCAGGAAAACACTCTACAAGTTAAAATTTCTATCTTGCCATTACGGCAAGAAAATCATTTCCTACATCATGACCTAATGAAAGGAACGTTCTCATTAATGTAATACAAGCTTAGGTTTAATTCCTGTAAGTAAAAAGCTTTCCCTGTGGAATGCTTTTTGTCTTTAAACTGTCCTAGATAGTCATTACTTGGAAAGCAGATTCTAAGAGGCTGTGTTATTCAAAGAGTTAAGATTTCTATAAATCAACCATAAGACATTGATTAGAGATTCCTGCCAAACACCACATTTACAGTTCTAAGCCTTCTCTCGAAGAAGGTTAGTGATTTCAATGTAGGATTCAACTCGCTTTTGAGAAACTGAAGTCCCCCAGGGTATGAAAACATATGAAGGGATCTTTTGAAAGAGAAAGCAAGTTTGTAATTGATAGAATGATGGGGACATCAAAAAACGGGCAAACACAAGTTTAACAAAACTTCCAAACGGTTCTTTGGGTAGGAAAACACTCTTAAAAGTTAGTATTTCTATATGGCCATTATAACAATAATATCATTTCCTACATCTTGAAATTCTTAAAAAACGTTCTATTTAATGGAATACAAGCTTAGGTGTCATTCTTGTATGTGAATAAGCTGTACCTGTTGATTCCTCTGTATCTTTAAATTGTCTTTTACTCCTCATTACTTTGAATGCAGATTCTAGGAGAATGTATTATTCAAAGAGTTAAGATTCCTATAAGTCAACCATAAGACATTGTTTAGAGATTCCTGCCAAACAGCACATTCAGGATTGTTAGACTTCTCTCAAAGAAGGCTACTGATTTCAATGTAGGATTCAACTCGTTTTTGTGAAAAGGAAATCCCCTAGGTACGAAAAGCATATTAAGGTGTCTTTTGAAAGAGATAGCAAGTTCGTAACTGATAGAATGATGGTGACATCAAAAAATGGGCAAACACAAGCTTACCAGAACTTCTGAAAGGTTCTTTGGGCAGGAAAAAAATCAATAAGTGAGTATTTCTGTCTTACCATTATGATAAGAAAATAGTTTCCTAAATCATGACATCCTTAAGGAAACGTTCTCATTAATGTAATACAAACATAGGTTTTATTCCTGAATGTGAAAAAGCTTTCCCTTTTGACTGCTTTGTATCTTTAAATGGTCCTAACTAGTCATTACTTTGAAAGCAGATTCTTGGAGACTGTATTATTCAAAGACTTAAGATTCATATAAGTCAACCATAAGACATTGTTTAGAGATTCCTGCCAAACAGCACATTTAGGATTCTTAGCCTTCTCTCAAAGAAGGGTACTGATTACAATGTAGGATTCAACTCCTTTTTGTGAAACTGAAATCCCCCTTGGTACAAAAAGCATATGAAGGGGTCATTTGAAAGATATAGCAAGTTTGTAACTCATAGAATAATGTTGACATCAAGAAACAGGCAAACACAAGCTTCTCAAAACTTTCTAAAGGTACATTAGGCAGTAAAACACTCTAACAAGTTAGTATTGTTATCTTGCCATTACGGCTAGAAAATAGCTTCCTAAATCATGACATCCTTAAAGAAACGTTTTCCTTAATGTAATACAAGCTTAGGTTTCATCCCTGTATGTGAAAACGCTTTCCCTGTTGAATGTTTTGTATCTTTAAACTTTCCTAAGTAGTCATTATTTTGAACGCAGAGTCTAGGAGACTGTACTATTCTATTCAAAGAGTTAAGATTCCTATAATTCAACCATAAGACATTGTTTAGAGATTCCTGCCAAACAGCACATTTAGGATTGTTAGATTTCTCTCGAAGAAGGCTACTGATTTCAATGTAGGATTCAACTTATTTTTGTGAAACTGAAATCCCCTTTGGTACGTAATGCATATGAAGGGGTCTTTTGAAAGAGATATAATGTTTGTAACTGATGGAATGATGATGACATAAAAAAAACGGGCAAACACAGGCTTTCCAAAACTTTGAAAACGTTCTTTGGGAAGGAAAACACTTAACAAGTTAGCATTTCTATTTTGCCATTACAGGAAGAAAATAGTTTCCTCAATCATGACATCCTGAAACAAATGTTCTCATTAATGTTCAATCCTGTATGTGAAAAATCTTTCCCTTTTGAATGCTTTGTATCTTTAAACTGTGCTACCTAGTAATTACTTGGGAAGCAGATTCTAGCAGATTCTATAAGTCAACCATAAGACTATTATTTAGAGATTCTTGCCAAACAGCACATATAGGATTGTTAGCCTTGCTCAAAGAAGGCTACTGATTTCAATGTAGGATTCAACTCATTTTTGTGAACCTGAAATCCCCCCTTTGTTGTAGACCACTATGTCCTGGTCAGGAGTTCAGGGCCATGTGGGCCCGAGTGTGGCGGATTGTACAGGCCACAGGCTGTGAGGACCAGACTCTGGCCACCTAGCAGACTTAGCAAACTGTCCCTCATCTGATTGTTTAGTTGTGCTTGTTAATAATTTCATATATGAGCCCTGGATGTCCACAGAGAAATGCAATATTCCCCTAAGTTTCTAAGGTCAAGATTTTACCCCTAGAACCAAAGCAGTAAAAGCTCCTCAGAGGGCGAACAAGGACAGGTTTACTGGGATTAAGCAGGGAGGCTCTGGAGAGGAACTGCCCGAGGTATATTCACTTTGGGTGGAGTGGTAAATTCTGGGAATACGGGATTAAGGACAATGGGGGCAACTCCCTCAGACCACCCTGGTTTCAATCAGTTTGATCCAAGTGAAGGTTAAACCCAGTAAGGAAGAAAGGAATAGTTTGATCCAAGTGAAGGTTAAACCCAGTAAGGAAGAAAGGAATATTGGTTTAAGTAAGGTTTACTGGCTTAACTTGTCTTAAAGATTGTCTCTGTGAATCATTAAGCATTGTCTTATCTGAATAATATCATTCTTCTTCTGTAAAGATCTCTTTCCTAAAGAGAGGAAATAAAAGACTGATGGAGAGATAGTTCTGGATACATTCTGGGCAGACATATGATGGGCAGATATACATTCTGGGCAGAGATACATTCTGGGCAGTGAGACATTCTGGGCAGCCATACTTTCTGGGCAGAAAGGCCATCAGCCTCACAGTTTGTATATGGGCTATCAGCCTGTTAGCTTCTATCCACTCTGGTCTCTGAGGGTTTCTTTCTCTCTCTTTTGCCTCTTCAAATATCCCACCTAGATTTATGGGGTGGTAGTTCTGTGTGTGATGTCAGTCTCTGAGCAGTCTGTCTGGCAGCTTGCATCAAGACTGTGTGTCTGTCTTATTTGTATCTGTTGTCTCTGCCTTCTGTGTGTCTGTTTTCTCTCTCTCACTCTCTCTCTCGCCATCATCGCCAGACACCCCATCTTCAGGTACTCATCCCCTTGCCAAGGCCAGACCCTTGCAGATTGACACCCAACGTGGGGCTCGAAGATTGGGGTAAGTGATTTCGCTCGGTCTGTTAAGGACATTACTGGTCGGGGAACCCACAGTCCCCCCAGGCACGGAATACGGTTGGGGAGGAACAGAAAGGGATGGAAAAGCATGCATCGGGTAGAATCCAGATCTCATTCTATGTACCTTAAAATCCTTAAGAAACTTCTGCAAAATAATGGAATTCATGTTGATGAAGGAGACTTGTCTGATTTTTTTGAGTTTATTCAGATGATTAGCCCCTGGTTACCTGAGAATGGAACCTTAGATGAGGCCGATTGGAAGAAAGTAGGGCATGACGTGAAACTGTAGTTTATAGATCATAGAGATTATATTGATGAATCAATTCCAGAAAATACTATTACCTATTGGTATATTGTTAAACAAGCTCTTACTTGTGCTGAAATTACTGATTTGCCTAATGGGCCTGAGGATGATTTTCGGGATTATGATGAACCTTCATTGCTCCTGAATAAAACAAAACTGAAAAAGTTTGCTAAAAAACACCCACCCCCTAAGCATATAGTAAATTTAGCTGATGTGCAAGAGGAGTCTGACTCTCCCAGTTCAGATTATGAGAAATTAAGTCCTGAAAATGAGTTTACTTTAGAGGAGAAAGCCGCTCGTTATAATGAGCCAGACTGGTCTTCTAATCACCGCCGTCTGCGACTTAAAGAAGCAAAAAGTGAGGCTGTGCCACGGCGCTCCTGCCTCCATGCAGCTATGAAAGAGGCCCGTCAGCAGGGTGACCCTTTCTTTTCTTTCCCCATCATTTATGATAAAGATGATGAACCAGACTGGGAGCCAGTCTTTTTTAAAATACTAAAAGATTTGAAAGAAGGTTCCACTATATATGGTCCTACTGCACCATATGTCCTCTCACTTCTAGAAACCTTATCTGGCTCACACCTCACCTCTTCTGATTGGCAAATGGTAGCTCGTTCCTGTTTATCTGGGGGACAATTTTTAATGTGGAAAATTAACTATGAAGATGAGGTTAAAAAATTGCTTTCTGAAAAAGATGTTAAAGCTGATGAATATGAACTCAAGGGGTTCTCTCTTTATATGGGAATAGGAAGATGGGCCTCATTAGATTGGCAACTGCAAATTCCTATAAATATTTTGAGAGAAATCTCCACTTGTGCTTTAAGAGCTTGGCGCACTCTCTCTTCCTCAGAAAACCTTGTTACACCTTGGTCTGAAATTAAACAAATCCCTACTGAAACTTATGCTGATTTCATAGCCTGTCTGATGATGTGGTCACGAAGACTGTGGACAATACTACTGCTGCTGACTTGGTTATAAAACAACTTGCTTATGAGAACGCTAATCAAACCTGTCATGCTCTCCTTATAACCCGCACAAGAGATGCTACTATAGGTGATTATGTTCATTTATGTGCTGATTTCTCCCCATCTATGGCTCAGGGTCTGGCGATTGCTGCCACCTTGCAAGGAAATTTTCCTGGGGGAGTTTGTTTTTCCTGTGGTAATCCAGGACACTTCTGGCACAATTGCCCTCAGGGGAAGGGTGTTTTTTCTACCCCCTACCCACCCAAACTACAATCTGCAAGAGCAGCCCCTGCCACCCTCTGCCCTATATGTGGGAAAGAATATCATTGGCAGAGAGATTGTAGGTATAAATTTCATAAAAATGGTACCCCTTTGAGGCCTCAACAGCAGATGCAGGGAAACCGCCTTTGGGCCCAGTCCCGAGCCCCTCAAATAATGGGGACATCTTTGACCAATCCCTTCAGGCCAGAACTACTCCAAACACAATCGACAGCCTCCTCGGAGCCACACCAGGGAGCGCAGGATTGGACTTGTGTTTCTCCTCCTCAGTCATATTAACTCCAGACTCACCAGTTATGAAAATTCCCACTGGTATTTTTGGCTCTCTTCCCCCAGAAACTGTAGGTCTAATTATTGGAAGAAGCTCTACCTCTTTGCAAGGAATTCTTGTTTTACCAGGAGTTATAGAAGCCAACTACACGGGAGAACTAAATATCTTAGTCAAGCCTCCTACAAAAACTCAACAGATATATTCTGGTCAATGCATTGCTCAATTACTTCTATTATCTCTCATTAAACGAGGCTTAACTCTCACTAATACCCCTCGAAATAATTCTGCATTTTGTTCTAGTGATTTGGTCTTTTGGGTAGAGAAAATTAAAAGAGGTCATCCCACTAGGACCCTAATGATTGAAGGCAAACGTATAGAGGGAGTTTTAGACACTGGAGCAGATGTCTCGTGTATTGCTGGAAAGGACTGGCCTTCCTCCTGGCCCACTACCCTTACCCCTTCTTCCCTAGTTGGTATAGGTAAAACTTCTAATGTTGCTCAAAGTTCTAGCATTCTATCTTGGAAAGATGGAGAACATACTGGTACTTTTCAACCCTTCATTGTGTCTTCTCTGCCTCTTACATTAGGGGTAGATATATTTTAGATCAAATGGGAACTCTTCTCAATTCCTCCAATGATCCTGTTGTCCAGCAAATGATGCAGATGGGCTTCGTCCCAGGAAAAGGGTTAGGAAGAACTTTACAAGGAGACCCCGTTCCTATAAAGATAAAAACCCAAAATGGCAAGCAGGGTTTAGGCAATCAGTCTTTTTAACCTCTTCTTAGCTATGCTAGCCATTCTCAATTCGTGATTCACCTGTGATTAATCTCTCCTCTGTTTTCTGATTCTAGTATTTTATTTTTTTAATTAAATGTTTTTATTTTGGATTGAGTGAAAGTTTACAGGGCACATCATCAGCGTCACATTCAACCATTCATATGGCTTGTTTCATTACATTGATTATTATCCCCTCCATATATCATCAGTTAACAGTGTTTCTCTCTATCCTCTTTAACTTTTTTTTTTTAATTTTTTTGGATGGGGGGGTACTTGCCTTTTTGGAATTTACGGTCTCGGCTTTTAGGGAAGTTTTTTACATTTGTCTGTGGATATCCAGGACGCATGTATGAGATTACTAACAAGCATTACTGAATAATCAGATGAGGGACAGTTTGCTATGTCTACTAGGT
>NW_006409254.1:38507-44544 GCF_000296735.1 Chrysochloris asiatica | reverse complement strand
GCCAAGGAGCCGTTTTAAGGAGTGACATCATTTGCATCTCAATCAAAGCCTCTCTGGCAAGGAGCCAGCCAACCGTTTCCACAGCAGAGATGATTTTAAGAACTGTTTGACCCTTTAAGGACTGTTTAGACTCCAGAGATTTTCTGCTGTTTTGCCTGTTGGGTGTGGGGATTGGGAAGTTAACAGATGTTACTAATTTTTGTAAATTGTTTATCAACTAACTCTCAATTGTTGAGAAGTTGATCAGAAGTTTCTATACAAGATTTCCTAAATAATTTTCTTGTAGCTTTGTTAAAAGAGGCGTTATTTGCGCTCCACTTCTATATGATAATTTTCATGTTTCTCATTCAATTGTATTCTGTCCAGATTGTATTACTTAGCTGCAAATTGTGTTACTGTGATTACGCGTTTGCCATGTTAAGGTTACTCACTGTATAAATGGATTTGTGTTAGTCTGTTGTAAACAAGAATAGGATTAGAACTTAATTCATTAGCATTTTGGGAGGTTGTGGAATAATGTTCATTTTCTGTGGATATTCAACAGCTACTTGCTCTAATCTCTGATATAAGTAATTCTCAAGTTAAGTACTGAGTGGCTACTAATTTGCTACCTCTTCTAGAGATTAAGTTCCCTTGTGAACTTAATTTAACCTCAGCACAATGATCCTGCTTGGACACCTTGTGTGGGTGGTGGCCTGGCAACATCTTGCGTGTGGGGTCCCCAGCTGGACTCCTCCCCCTCTGCCTCCTTGGGATGGCAATTGTTCACAATGGGTGTGATAGCCAGTGACGCGTAAGGAATCCAATGTAAACTCAGCAACCTAAGCCAGAGTCATTGTGTGGATTCAATGCATCCCGATGACGGGTAAGCCTGAGACCTTCGCACTGACCGCCTAACAGGCAGCGTCCTTTAAACAACTAATAAATAAGGGAGAATCTGTTGTAGACCACGCTGACACGGTCAGGAGTTCAGGGCCACGTGGGTCTGAGTGTGGCGGACCGTACAGGCCACAGGCTTTGAGGACCAGACTTTGGCCACCTAGCAGACTTAGCAAACTGTCCTTCATCTGATTGTTTAGTTGTGCTTGTTAATAATTTCATATATGAGCCCTGGATGTCCACAGAGAAATGCAATACTCCCCTAAGTTTCTAAGGTCAAGTATTTCCCCCTAGAACAAAAGCAGTAAAACTTCCTCAGATGGCAAACAAGAACAGGTTTACTGGGATTAAGCAGGGAGGCTCTGGAGAGGAACTGCCTGGGATATATTCACGTGGGGTGGAGTGGTAAATTCTGGAAATACGGGATTAAGAATAATGGGGGCAACTCCCTTGGACCACCCTGGGTTCAATCAGTTTGATTCAAGGAAGGTTAAACCCAGTAAGGAAGAAAGGAATATTGGTTTAAGTAAGGTTTACTGGCTTAACTTATCTTAAAGATTATCTCTGTGAATCATTAAGCATTGTCTTGTCTGAATAACACCATTCTTCTTCTGTAAAGATCTCTTCCCTAAAGAGAGGAAATAAAAGACTGATTGAGAGATAGTTCTGGATACATTCTGGGCAGACATACATGCTGGGCAGATATGCATTCTGGGCAGACATACATTCCGGGCAGCCATACTTTCTGGGCAGAAAGGCCATCAGCCTGGCAGTTTGTATCCGTGCTATCAGCCTGTTAGCTTCTTTCCACTCTGGTCTCCAAGTGTTTCTTTCTCTCTCTTTCCCCTCTTCAAATATCCCACCTAGAGTTATGGGGTGGTAGTTCTGTGTGTGATGTCAGTCTCTGAGCAGTCTGTCTGGCAGCTTGCATCAAGCCTGTGTGTTTGTCTTTTTTGTATCTGTTTTCTCTGCCTTCTGTGTGTCTGTTTTTTCTCTCTCTCACCATCCTCGCTGGACACCCTATCATCGGGTACTCACCCCCTTGCTGAGGCCAAACCCCGGCACCCCTTAGTATGAAAAGCTAATGAAGGGGTCCTTTGAAAGAGAAAGCAAGTTTGTCACTGATAGAATGATGATGACATCAAGAAACGGGCAAACACAAGCTTTCCAAAATTTCCCAAAGATCCTTTGAGCAGGATAACCCTCTAATATTAAGTATTTCTACATTGCCAATATGGCAAGAAAATAGTCTCTAAATTATAACTTCCTGAAAACGATTTCATTAATGTAATACAAGCTTAGGTTTCATTCCTGTATGTGAAAAAGTTTTCCCCGTTGAATGCTTTGTATCTTTAAACTGTCCTAAGTAGTCATTACTTGGAAAGCTGATTCTAGCAGACTGTATTATTCAAAGAGGAAACTTTTCTACAAGTCAACCATAAGACATAATTTAGAGATTCCAGCCAAACAGCACATTTAGGACTGTGAGCCTTCTCTTCAAGAAGGCTATTGATTTCAATGTAGGATTCAGCTGCTTTATGTGAAACTGAAATCCACCTTGGTAAGAAAAGCATATGAAGGGGTCTTTTGTAAGAGATAGCAAATGTATAACTGATACAATGATGGTGTCATCAAGAAGCGGGCAAATATAAGCTTTCCAAAACTTCCAAAAGATTCTTTGGGAAGGGAAATCACTCTATAAGTTAGTATTTCTATCTTGACAATAAGGCAAGAAAATAGTCTCTAAATCATGACATCCTGAAACAAACGTTCTCATTAATGTAATACAAGCTTAGGTTTCATTCCTGTGCGTGAAAAAGCTTTCCCTGTTGAATGCTTTGTACTTTAAACTCTCCTAACTAGTCATTACTTGAAAAGCAGATTCTAGCAGACTGTATTAGTCAAAGAGTTAAGATTTCTATAAGTCAACCATAAGACATTATTTAGTGATTCCTGCCAAACAGCACATATAGGATAGTTAGCCTTCACTCGAAGAAGGCTACTGATTTCAATGTAGGATTCAACTTCTTTTTGTGAAACTGAAATCCCCCTTGGTATGAAAAGCATATGAAGCAGTCTTTTGAAAGAGATAGCAAGTTTGAAATTGAAAGAATGATGATGTCATCAAGAAACTGGCAAACACAAGCTTTCCAAAATTTCCAAAAAGTTCTTTGGGAAGGAAAACACACTACAAGTTAGTATTTCTCTCTTGCCATTATTGCAAGAAAATAGTTTCCTAAATCATGACATCCTGAAACAAACGTTTTTCTTATTATTCATTCCTGTATGTGAAAAATCTTTCAATGTCGAATGCTTTGTACTTTAAACTGTTCTAACTAGTCATTACTGGGAAGGCAGATTCTAGCAGACTGTATTATTCAAAGAGTTAAGATTTCTATAAGTCAACCATAAGACATTGTTTAGAGATTCCTGAAAAAAAGTACATTTAAGATTTTTAGCTTTCTCTTGGAGAAGGCTTCTGATTTCAATGCAGGATTCAACTCCTTTTTGTGAAAATGAAATCCCCCTTGGTATGAAAAGCATATGAAGGGATCTTTTGGAAGAGATAGCAAGTTTGTAACTCATAGAATGATGGTGACATCCAGCAAAGGGAAAACACAGGTTTTCCAAAACTTTCAACAGGTTCTTTGGGCAGGAAAACATTCTACAAGTTAGTATTTCTATCTTGATATTACGGCAAGAAAATAATTTCCTAAATCATGACATTCTGAAACAAACGTTCTCATTAATGTAATACTAACTTAGGTTTCATTCCTGTACGTGAAAAAGCTTTCCCTGTGGAATGCTTTGTATCTTTAAACTATCCTAACTATGCATTACTCGGAAAGCAGATTCTAGCAGACTGTATTATTCAAAAGTTAAGATTTCTCTAAGTCAGCCAGAAGGTATTGTTTAGAGATTACTGTCAAATAAAACATATAGAATTGTTAGTATTCTCTCTAAAAAGGCTACTAATTTCAATACAGGATTAACTCCTTTTTGTGAATCTGAAATCACTCTTGGTACTAAAAGAATATCAAGAGGTCTTTTGAAAGAGATAGCAAGTTTGTATCTGATAGAATGATGGTGACATCAAGAAACGGGCAAACACAGCTTTCCAAAACTTCCAAAAGGTTCTTTGGTAAGGAAAACACTCTACAAGTTAGTATTTCTATCTTGCCATTACTGCAAGAAAATAGTTTCCTAAAAAATGATATCCTGGAACAAACGTTCTCATTATTTTTCATTCCTGTACGTGAAAAAGCTTTCGCTTTTGAATTCTTTGTACTTTAAACTGTCCTAACTAGTCATTACTTGAAAAGCATATTCTAGCAGACTGTATTAGTCAAAGAGTTAAGATTTCTATAAGACAACCATAAGACATTGTTTAGAGATTCCTGACAAACAGCACATATAGGATTGTTAGCCTTCTCTCAAAGAAGGCTACTGATTTGAATGTAGGATTCAACTCCTTTTTGTGAAACTGAAATCACCCTTGGTACAAAAAGCATATGAAGGGTCTTTTGAAAGAGATAGCAATTTTGTAATGGATAGAATGATGGTGACATCAAGAAACGAGCTAACAAAAGCTATCCAGAACTTCCAAAAGATTCTTTGGGCAGGACAACACTCTGCAAGTTACTATTTCTATCTTACCATTATGGTAAGAAAATAGTTTCCTTAATCATGACATCCTGAAACAAACGTTCTCATTAATGCAATACAAGATTAGGTTTCATTCCTGTACGTGAAAAACCTTTCAATGTTGAATGCTTTGTATCTTTAAACTGTTCTAACTAGTCATTACTGGGAAGGCAGATTCTAGCAGACTGTATTATTCAAAGAGTTAAGATTTCTATAAGTCAACCATAAGACATTGTTTAGAGATTCCTGACATACAGCACATTTAGGATTTTTAGCCTTCTCTCGGAGAAGGCTACTGATTTCAATGTAGAATTCAACTCCTTTTTGTGAAACTGAAATCCCCCTTGGTATGAAAAGCATATGAAGGGATCTTTTTAAAGAGATAGCAAGTTTGTAACTGATAGAATGATGGTGACATCCAGCAAAGGGCAAACACAGGCTTTCCAAAACTTCCAACAGGTTCTTAGGGTAGGAAAACACTCTACAAGTTAGTATTTTTATCTTGTCATTTCTGTAAGAAAATAGTTTCCTAAATCATGACATCCTTAAACAAGTGTTCTCAATGAAGGCTACTGATTTCAATGTAGGATTCAATTCCTTTGTGTGAAACTGGAATCCCCCTTGGTTTGAAAAGCATATCAAGGAGTCTTTTGAAAGAGATAGCAAGTTTGTAACTGATAGAATGATGGTGACATCAAGAAATGGGCAAATACAAGCTTTCTAAAATTTCCAAAAGGTTCTTTGGGCAGGAATATACTCCACAAGTTAGTATTTCTATCTTGCCATAAGGACAAGAAAATAGTTTCATAAAGCATTACATCCTTAAACAAACGTTCTCATTAATGTAATACAATCTTAGGTTTCATTCCTGTACGTAAAAAGCTTTCCCTGTTGAATGCTTTGTATAATTAAACTGTCCTAACTAGTCATTACTTGGAAAGCAGATTCTAACAGACTGTATTATTCAAAGAGTTAAGATTTCTGTAAGACAACCATAAGACATTGTTTAGAGATTCCTGCTAAACATTACATTTAGGATTGTTAGCCTTCTCTAGAAGAAGGCTACTGATTTCAATGTAGCATTCAACTCCTTTTTGTGAAACTGAAATACCCCATTATACGAAAGCACATGAAGGGGTCTTTTGAAAGACATAGCAAGTTTGTAACTGATAGAATGATGGTGACATCAAGAAATGGGCAAACACAAGCTTTCCAAAACTTCCAAAAGGTTCTTTGGGAAGGAAATCACTCTACAAGTTAGTTGTTCTATCTTGCCATTACAGCAAGAAAATAGTTTCCTAAATCATAACATCATTAAACTAACGTTCTCATTAATGTAATACAAGCTAAGGTTTCATTCCTGTACATATAAAAACTTTCTCTGTTGAATGCTAAGTATCTTTAAACTGTCCTAACTAGTCATTCGGGCTGCGAACCTTAAGGTCAGCGGTTCGAAACTACCAGCCGCTCCGCGGGAGAAAGATGAGGCTTTCTACTCCCGTAAAGATTTACA
>NW_006409254.1:37201-38387 GCF_000296735.1 Chrysochloris asiatica | reverse complement strand
ACCTTTGTGTGAAACTGGAATCCCTCTTGTTTGAAAAGCATATGAAGGAGTCTTTTAAAAGAGATAGCAAGTTTGAAACTGATAGAATGATGGTGACATCAAAAAACAGGCAAACACAAGCTTTCCACAACTTCCCAAAGGTTCTTTGAGCAGGAAAATACTGTACACGTTAGTATTTCGAACTTGCCATTAGGAGAAGAACATAGTTTCATAAATCATGGCATCCTGAAACAAACGTTCTCATTAATGTAATACAAGCTTAGGTTTCATTCTTGTACATGAAAAAGCTTTCCCTGTTGAATGTTTGCATTTTTAAGCTGTCCTAAATACTCATTACTCGGGAAAGAGATGCTAGCAGACTGTATTATTCAAAGAGTTAAGATTTCTATAAGTCAACCATAAGATATTGTTTAGAGATTCCTGACAAAGAGTACCTATAGGATTGTTAGACTTCTCTAGAAGAAGGCTACTGGTTTCAATGTAGGATTAAACTTCTTTTTGTGAAACTGAAATCCCCCTTGGTACGACAGGCAGATGAAGGGGTCTTTTGAAAGAGATAGCAAGTTTCAAACTGATAGACTGATGGTGACATCAAGAAACGGGTAAACACAAGCTTTCCAAAACTTCCAAAAGGTTCTTTGGTCAGGAAAACACTCTACAAGGTAGTATTTCTATCTTACCATTATGGTAAGAAAATAGGTTCCTAAATCATGACATCCTTAAACAAACGTTCTCATTAATGTAATAAAAGCTTAGGTTTCATTACTGTATGGGAAAAAGCTCTCTCTGTTGAATGTTTTGTATCTTTAAACTGTCCTAACTAGTCAATACGTGCAAAGCAGATTCTAGCAGACTGAATTATTCAAAGAGTTAAGATTTCTGTAAGTCAACCATAAGACATATTTTAGAGATTTCTGCCAAACAGCACATTTAGAATTGTTAACCTTCTCTCGAAGAAAGCTACTGATTTCAAAGGATTCAACTCCTTTTTGTGAAACTGAAATGCCCCATGGTACGAAAAGCATATGAAGGGGTTTTCTGAAAGAGATAGCAAGTTTGTGACTGATAGAATGACGGTGACATCAAGAAAGGGGCAAACACAAGCTTTCCAAAACTTCCAAACGGTTCAATGGGAAGGAAATCACTCTACAAGTTAGTGTTTCTATCTTGCCATTACAGCAAGAAA
>NW_006409254.1:30911-36706 GCF_000296735.1 Chrysochloris asiatica | reverse complement strand
ATGACATCCTGAAGCACATGTTCTTGTTAATGTATTACAAGCTTACGTCCATTCTTGTACATGAAAAAGCTTTCCCTGTTGAAGGTTTTGTATCGTTAAATTGTCTTAACTAGTAATTACTTGGAAAGCAGATTCTAGCTGACTGTATTATTCAAAGAGTTAAGATATCTATAAGTGAACCATAAGACATTGTTTAGAGATTCCTGCCAAAAGCAGGCTACCATAAGACATTGTTTAGAGATTCCTGCCAAAAGAAGGCTACTGATTTCAATGTAGGATTCAACACCTGTTTGTGAAACTGAAATCCCTCTTGATACGAAAGGCATATAAAGGGATCTTTTTAAAGAGATAGCAAGTTTGTAACTGAGAGAATGATGGTGACATAAAGAAACGGGCAAACACAAGCTTTCCAAAACTTCCAAAAGATTCTTTGGGCAGGAAAACACTCTAAAAGTTAGTATTTCTATCTTGCCATTATGACAAGAAAGTAGTTTCTAAATCATGACATCCTGAAACCAGTGTTCTCATTAATGTAATACAAGATTAGGTTTCAATCCTGTATGTGAAAAAGCTTTCCCTGTGCAATGCTTTGTATCTTTAAACTGTCCTAACTAGTCATTACTTGGAAAGCAGATTCTTGCAGACTGTATTATTCAAAGAGATAAGATTTTTATAAGTCAACCATAGGACATTGTTTAGAGATTCCTGCCAAACAGCACATTTAGGTCTGTCACCCCTTTTTCGAAGAAGGCTACTGATTTCTATGTAGGATTCAACCCCAATGTCTGAAACTGGAATCTCCCTTGGTTTGAAAAGCATATGAAGGGGTCTTTTGAAAGAGATACCAAGATTGTAACTGATAGAATGATGGTGACATCAAGAAACGGACAAACACAAGGTTTCCAAAACTTCCAAAAGGTTCATTGTGCAGGAAAACATTCTACAAGTTAGTATTTCTATTTTGCCATTACGGCAAGAAAATAGTTTCCTAACTCATGACATCCTGAAATATACATTCTTATTAATGTATTTTAAGCTTAGGTTTCAATCCTGTAGGTGAAAAAGCTTTCCCTGTTGAATGTTTTGTATCTTTAAACTGTCTTAACTAGTCATTACTTGGAAAACAGATTCTAGAAGACTGTATTATTCAAAGAGTTAAGATTTCTATAAGTCAACCATAAGACATTGTTCAGAGATTCCTGCCAAACAGCATATTTAGGATAGTTAGATTCTCTCAAAGAAGGCTACGGAATTCAATGTAGGATTCAACTCATTTTGTGAAACTGAAATCCCCCATGGTACGAAAAGCATATGAAGAGGTCTTTTGAAACAGATAGCAAGTTTGTAACTGATAGATTGATGATGACATCAAGAATCAGGCAAACACAAGCTTTCCAAAACTTCCAAAAGGTTCTTTGGGAAGGAATTAACTCTACAAGTTAGTATTTGTACCTTGGCATTCCAGCAAGAAAATAGTTTCATAAATCATGACATCCTTAAACAAACATTTTCATCAAGGTAATACAAGCTTAGGTTTCATTCCTGTATGTATAAAAAATTTCCCTGTTGAATGCTAGGCACCTTAAACTATCCTAACTAGTCATTACTTGGAAAACAGATTCTAGTAGACTGTATTATTCAAAGATTTAAGATTTCTAAAAGTCAATCATAAGACATTGTATAGAGATTCCTGACAAACAGCACATTTAGGATTGTTAGCCTTCTCTCGAAGAAGGCTACTGATCTCAATGTAGCATTCAACCCCATTTTGTGAAACTGAAATCCTCCTCAGTAAATAAAGAATACGAAGGGGTCTTTTGTCAGAGAAAGTAAGTTTGTAACTGATAGAATGATGGTGACATCAAGAAACGGGCAAATACAAGCTTTACAAAACTTTCAAAAGGATCTTTCAGCAGGAAAACACTCTACAAGGTAGTATTTCCATCTTGCCATTATGGCAAGAAAATAGTTTCCTAAATCATGACATCCTGAAACAAGCATTCTCATTAATGTAATACAAGCTTAGGATTCATTCCTGTACTTGAAAAAGCTTTCCCTGTGGAATGCTTTGTGTCTTTAAACTGTCGTAACTAATCATTACTTAGAAAGCAGATTCTAGCAGATTGTATTATTCAAAGAGTTAAGATTTCTATAAGACAACCATAAGACATTGTTAAGAGATTCCTGCTAAACAGCACATTTAGGATTGTTAGCCTTCTCTAGAAGAAGGCTACTGATTTCAATGTAGGATTCAACTCCTTTTTGTGAAACTGAAATATCCCATTATACGAAAGCACATGAAGGGGTCTTTTGAAAGACATAGCAAGTTTGTAACTGATAGAATGATGATGACATCAAGAAACGGGCAAACACAAGCTTTCCAAAACTTCCAAAAGGTTCTTTGGGCAGGAAAACACTCTACAAGTTAGTATTTCTATCTTGCCATTATGGCAAGAAAATCATTTCCAAATCATGACATCCTGAAACTAACGTGCTCATCAATGTAATACAAGCATATGTTTTAATCCTGTACTTTGAAAAGCTTTCCTTGTGCAATGCTTTGTATCTTTAAACTGTCCTAACTTGTCATTACTTGGAAAGCAGATTCTTGAAGACTTTATTATTCAAAGAGCTAAGATTTTTATAAGTCAACCATAAGACAATTTTTATAGATTCCTGCCAAACAGCATATTTAGGACTGTTACCCCTCTCTCGAAGATGGCTACTGATTTTAATGTAGTATTCAACTCCTTTGTGTGAAACTGTAATCCCCCTTGGTTCAAAAAGCATATGAAGGGGTCTTTGGAAAGAGATACTAAGTTTGTAACTGATAGAATGATGGTGACATCAAGAAAGGGGCAAACACAAGCTTTCCAAAACTTCTAAAAGGTTATTTGGGCAGGAAAACAATCTACAATTTATTATATCTATCTTGACATTATGGCAAGAAAATAGTTTGCTAAATCATGACATCCTGAAACAAAGGTTCTCATTAATGTATTACAAGCTTAGGATTCATTCTTGTACGTGAAAAAGCTTTCCCTGTGGAATGCTTTGTATCTTTAAACTGTCATCATTAGTCATTACTTGAAAAGCAGATTCTAGCAGACTGTATTATTCAAAGAGTTCGGATTTCTATAATTTAACCATAAGAGATGGTTTAGAGATTCCTGACAAACAGCACATTTAGGATTGTTAGCCTTCTCTCAAAGAAGGCTACTGATCTCAACGTAGTATTCAACCCCTTTTTGTGAAACTGAAATTCCCCCTCGGTACAAAAAGAATATCAAGGGGTCTTTTGAAAGAGATAGCAAATTTGTAACTGATAGAATGATGGTGACATCAAGAAACGGGAAAAACCAAGCTTTCCAAATCTTCCAAAAGGTTCTTTTGCCAGGAAAACATTCTACAAGGTAGTATTTCTATCTTACCATTAAAGCAAGAAAATAGTTTCCTAAATCATGATATCCTTATACAAACGTTCTCATTAATGTAATACAAGCTTAGGATTCATTCCTGTATGTGAAAAAGTTTCCCTTTCGATTGCTTTGTATCTTTAAACTGTCATCATTAGTCATTACTTGAAAAGCAGATTCTAGCAGACTGTATTATTCAAAGAGTTAAGATTTCTCTAATTCAGCCATAAGACATTGTTTAGAGATTCCTCCCAAACAGCACATATAGAATTGTTAGTCTTCTCTCGAAGAAAGCTACTGATTTCAATGTAGTATTCAACTCCTTTTTTTGTGAAACTGAAATCCCCCTTGGTACGAAAAGCATTATAAAGGGGTCTTTTGAAAAAGATAGCAAGTTTGTAACTGATAGAATGATGGTGACATCAAGAAACAGGCAAACACAAGCTTTCCATAACTTCTAAAAGGTTCTTTGTGAAGGAGAACACTCTACAAGTTAGTATTTCTATCTTGCCAATAAAGCAAGAAAAGTTTCCTAAATCATGACATCCTGAAACAAACGTTCTCATTAGTGTAATACAAGCTTACCTTTCATTCCTATACATGAAAAAGATTTCCTTGTGGAAAGCTTTGTATCTTTAAACTGTCTTAAATAGTCATTACTTGGAAAGCAGATTCTAGCAGACTGTATTATTCAAAGAGTTAAGATTTCTATAAGTCAACCATAAGACATAGTTTAGAGATCCTGACAAACAGTACCTAAAGGATTGTTAGCCTTCTCTCAAAGAAGGCTACTGATTTCAACGTAGTATTCAACTTCTTTTTGTGAACCTGAAATCGCTCTTGTTACGAAAAGCGTATGAAGGGGTTTTCTGAAAGAGATAGCAAATTTGTAACTGATAGAATGATGGTGACATCAAGAAATGGGCAAACACAAGCTTTCCATAACTTCCAAAAATGTCGGAAGCCAGCACCAACACTCTTATTTGGGGGTCCTATAGGGAGGTATGACATCGGCGAAGAATGAAGCGCACAGGATCGATGGCTCTTGTTAAATGATGAATTTTCTCCGTTTATTTCAAATTCTCAAACAGCTTTTATATTACTGTATACCACCAATCTATTAATAATTCTTTTCAAAGTAATGGTCTAAATCATAAATGTTAATCATTTCTATATAGAGCATCAAGAATATAAAAATTTTCCTTGTTCACCTTTATATAATCAGACAATATATGATTTCTGTAAGCAAACCTCATTGCTCTAAATATGTCACGTTAAACTTAAAACATAATTCTAAGTCTCAACTCATATTTCTGCCTTCACCTATTATTTTCTATAGATTTATTAATCACAACATGTACGTAGACATTATTTGCTATGGTAACTGACAACACAATTGTTTCTCATGATTGATTAAACAAGAAAAACAAGAAGCATAAAAAAGTTTTGTAGCCAAGAAGAAACAGAACAACTTCCTTATACCAAAAGCTTCTCTATACAAAACATCTAGTTAAATTTATGCTTACTATCTAATACAATTTCTTTAGCCCTCAATTGCATTTTTGCTAATTTTTCTAAGGGTCTTAATGCCCCTGACCAAAACTACACATAATGTTGAATGTAATCTTAAACTTGAGCTCACAAAAACTTTCGCTGGTTTTTCCTAGTGGTGAAACTTATTGTTAGTGTGAGAAGCATTCTTTAGGACTACGCATGATTGAATGAGGTGTGAATGTGCAAGTTTCAAATCTTTAATATAGTTCTTACGAAGATTCTACTGAAAACTTTTATTATAAAATCAAGAAAATTAAAAATAAGCAGATTAAAACAAAAAGACAGAGACAGCACATTTTCCACATGAGATCCCTCCTGGGGTCTTGTGTTACAAAGGGGGAACACATTGCGGCCCTGCTTTTTTACGTTCCTTTGCCACCCTGACCCTTGGTGTCATGGCCTCTGCCACAAAAGGTTCTTTGGGAAGGAAAACACTCTATCTTTAAACTGTCCTAACTAGTCAATATTTGGAAA
Organism: Chrysochloris asiatica; assembly: GCF_000296735.1. Taxonomy (NCBI): domain Eukaryota; kingdom Metazoa; phylum Chordata; class Mammalia; order Afrosoricida; family Chrysochloridae; genus Chrysochloris; species Chrysochloris asiatica. The sequence goes on along the minus strand of NW_006409254.1, from coordinate 31,262 downwards.
GCAGATTCTAGCAGACTGTATTATTCAAAGAGTTAAGATTTCTATAAGTCAACCATAAGACATAATATAGAGATTTCTGCCAAACAGCACATTTAGGATTGTTAACCTTCTCTCAAAGAAGGCTACTGATTTCAATGTAGGATTCAACTCCTTTTTGTGAAACTGAAATGCCCCCTGGTACGAAAAGCATATGAAGGGGTCTTTTGAAAGACATAGCAAGTTTATAACTGATAGAATGATGGTGACATCAAGAAACGGGCAAACACAAGCTTTCCAAAACTTCCAAACGGTTCAATGGGAAGGAAATCACTCTACAAGTTAGTGTTTCTATCTTGCCATTACAGCAAGAAA
>NW_006409254.1:25659-30526 GCF_000296735.1 Chrysochloris asiatica | reverse complement strand
TTTGGGCAGGAAAACACTTTACAAGTTAGTATTTCTATGTTGCCATTATGGCAAGAAAATAGTTTCCTAAATCATGACATCCTGAAGCAAACATTCTTGTTAATGTATTACAAGCTTAAGTCCATTCCTGTACATGAAAAAGCTTTCCCTGTTGAAAGTTTTGTATCTTTAAACTGTCTTAACTAGTAATTACTTGGAAAGCATATTCTAACTGACTGTATTATTCAAAGAGTTAAGATTTCTATAAGTGGACCATAAGACATTATTTAGAGATTCCTGCCAAAAGCATATTTAGGATTGTTAGCCTTCTCTCGAAGAAGGCTACTGATTTCAATGTTGGATTCAACTCCTTTTTGTGAAACTGAAATCTTCCTTAGTAAGAAAAGCATATGAAAGTGTCTTTGGAAACAGAAACAAGTTTGTACCTGATAGAATGATGGTGACACCAAGAAACGGGGAAACACAAGCTTTCCAAAACTTCCAAAAGGTACTTTTGGCAGGAAAACACTCTACAAGGTAGTATTTCTATATTGCCAATACGGCAAGAAAATAGTCTCTAAATCATGACATCCTGAAACAAATGTTCTCATTAATGTAATACAAGCTTAGGTTTCATTCATGTATGGGAAAAAGCTTTCCCTGTGGAATGCTTTGTATCTTTAAACTGTCCTAGCTAGTCAGTACTTGGAAACAGATTCTAGCAGACTGTATTATTCAAAGAGTTAAGATTTCTATGAGTCAACCATAAGACATTGTTTAGAGATTCCTTCCAAACAGCATATTTAAGATTGTTAGTCTTCTCTCGAAGAAGGCTACTGATTTCAATGTGGGATTCAACTCCTTTGTGTGAAACTGAAAACCCCCTTTGAACGAAAAACATATGAAGGTGTCTTTTGAAAGAGATATCAATTTTGTAACTGATAGAATGATGGTGACATCAAGAAATGGGCAAACACAAGCTTTTCAAAACTTTCAAAAGTTCTTTGGGCAGGAAAACACTCTATAAGTTAGTATTTCTATCTTGTCATTATGGCAAGAAAATAGTTTCCTAAACCATGACATCCATAAACAAACGTTCTCATTAATGTAATACAAGCTGAGGTTTCATTCCTCTATGCTTTGTATCTTTAAACTGCCCTAACTAGTCATTACTTGGAAAGCAGATTCTAGCAGACTGTATTGTTCAAAGAGTTAAGATTTCTGTAAGTGAACCATAAGACATTGTTTAGAGATTCCTGCCAAACAGCACATATAGGGTTTGTAGCCTTCTCTCGAAGAAGGCTACTGATTTCAATGAAGGATTCAACTCCTTTGTGTGAAACTGAACTCCACCTTGGTACAAAAAAGCATATGAAAGGGCCTTTTGAAAGAGATAGCAAGTTTGTAACTGATAGAATGATGATGACATCAAAAAACGGGCAAACCCAGGTTTCCAAAACTTCCAAAGGGTTCTTTGGACAGGAAAACACTCAGCAAGTTTGTATTTCTATCTTGCAATTATGTCAAGAAAATCATTTCCTAAATCATGACATCCTGAAACAAATGTTCTCTTTAATGTTCATTCCTGTACGTGCAAAAGCTTTCCCTGTGGAATGCTTTGTACATTAAACTGTCCTAACTAGTCATTACTTGGAAAGAAGAGTCTAGCAGATTGTATTATTCAAAGAGTTAAGATTTCTACAAGTCAACCATAAGGCATTGTTTACAGATTCCTGACAAACAGCACATTTAGGACTGTTAGCCTTCTCTTGAAGAAGGCTACTGATTTCAATGGAGGATTCAACTCCTTTGTGTGAAACTGAAATCCCTATTGGTACGAAAAGCATATGAAGGGGTCTTTTGAAAGAGATAGCAAGTTTGTGACTGATAGAATGATGGTGACATCAAGAAAGGGGCAAACACAAGCTTTGCAAAACTTCCAAAAGGTTCTTTGGACAGGAAATTACTCTACAAGTTAGTATTTTTATCTTGCCATTAGGACAAGAAAAGACTTTCATAAATCATGAAATCCTTAAACAAACATTCTCATTAATGTATTACAAGGTTATGTTTCCTAACTGTACGTGAAAATGCTTTTCCTGTTGAATGTTTTTTATCTTTAAACTGTCATAACTAGTCATTACTTGGAAAGCGGATTCTAGCAGACTGTATTATTCAAAGGTTTAAGATTCCTATGAGTCAACCATCAGACCTTGTTTAGATATTCCTGCCAAACAGCACATTTAGGATTGTTAGTCTTATCTATAACAAGGCTACTGATTTCAATGTAGGATTCAACTCCTTTTTGTGAAACTGAAATCCCCCTTAGTACGAATATCATATGAATGGGGTCTTTTGAAAGAGATAGCAAGTTTGTTACTCATAGAATGATGGCGACATAAAGAAACGTACAAACACAAGCTTTCCAAAACTTCCAAAAGGTTCTTTTGGTAGGAAAACACTCTACAAGTAAGTATTTCTATCTTGCCATAAAGGCAAAATAATTGTTTCCTAAATCATGGCATCCTGAATCAAACGTTCTCATTAATGTAATACAAGCTTGGTTTCATTCCTGTACGTAAAATGTTTTCCCTGTGGAATACTTTTTATTTTGAAATTGCTCTAACTTGCCATTACTTGAAAAGCAGATTCTAGCAGACTGCATTATTCAAAGCGTTATGATTTCTATAAGTCACCCATAAGACATTGTTTAGATTCCAGCCAAACAGCACATATAGGACTGTTAGTCTTCTCTCGAAGTAGGCTACTGATTTCAATGTAGGATTCAACTCCTTTGTGTGAAACTGACATCCCGATTGGTACGAAAAGCATATGAAGGGGTCTTTTAAAGGGATAGCAAGTTTGTGACTCAAACATTCATGGTAACATCAAGAAACGGGCAAATACAAGCTTTCCAAAACTTCCAAATGATTCTTTCTTTGTGCAGGAAAACACTCTACAAGTTAATATTTCTATTTTGCCATTATGGCAAGAAAATAGTTTCCTAAATCATGACATCCTGAAACAAACATTCTCATTAATGTAATACAAGCTTAGGTTTCATTCCTGTATGTCAAAAAGCTTTCCCTGTGGAATTCTTTGTATCTTTAAATATGTCCTAGAAATTCATTACTTTGAAAGCAGACTAGCAAACTGTATTATTGACAGAGTTAAGATTTCTATAAGTCAACCATAAGACATTGTTTAGAGATTCCTGACAAACAGCACATGTAGGATTGTTAGGCTTCTCTCGAAGAAGACTACTGATTTCAATGTAGGATTCAACTCCTTTGTGTGAAACTGAAATCCCCTTTGGGAAGAAAAGCACAAGAAGGGGTCTTTTGAAAGAGATCGCAAGTTTGTAGCTAATAGAATGATGGTGACATCAAGAAACGGGCAAAGACAAGCTTTCTAAAACTTCCAAATGGTTCTCTGGGCAGGAAAACACTCTACATGTTAGTATTTCTATTTTGCCATTACGGCAAGAAAATCGTTTCCTAAATCATGACATCCTGAAACAAACATTCTCATTAACGTAATACAAGCTTAGGTTTCATTCCTGTACGTGAAATATCTTTCCCTGTTGAATGCATTTTAAACTGTTCTAACTAGTCATTTCTTGGAAAGCAGATTCTAGCAGACTGTATTATTCAAAGAGTTAAGATTTCTATAAGTCAACCAGAAGACATTGTTTAGAGATTCCTGCCAAACAGCACATTTAGGATTATTAGGCTTCTCTCAAAGAAGGCTACTAATTTCAATGTAGGATGCATCTCCTTTTTGTGATGAAACTGAAATGCCCCATGGTATAAAAAGCATATGAAGTGGTCTTTTAAAAGAGATAGCAATTTTGTAATTGATAGAATGATGGTGACATCAAGAAACATGCAAAGACAAGCTTCCCAAAACTTTCAAAAGGTTCTTAGGGCAGGAAAACACTCTATAAGTCAGTATTTCTATCTTGCTATTACGGCAAGAAAATCATTTCCAACATCATGACATCCTGAAACAAACGTTCTCATTAATGTAATACAAGCCTAGTTTTAATTCCTATTCCTGAAAAAGTTTTCCCTGTGGAATGCTTTGTTTCTTTAGACTGTCGTAATGAGTCATTACTTGGAAAGCAGATTCTAGCAGACTGTATTCTTCAAAGAGTTAAGATTTCTACAAATCAACCATAAGACATTGTTTAGAGATTCCTGGCAAACAGCACATATAGGACTGTTAGCCTGCTCTCGAAGAAGGCTACTGATTTCAATGTAAGATTCAACTCCTTTTTGTGAAACTGAAATCCCCCTTGGCACGAAAAGCTTATGAAGGGGTCTTTTGAAAGAGATAGCAAGTTTGTAACTGATAGAATGCTGTTGACATCAAGAAATGGGCAAACACAAGCTTTCCAAAACATCCAAAAGTTTCTTTGCACAGGAAAACACTCTACAAGTTAGTATTTCTATCTCGCCATAACGGCAAGAACCTAAATCATGACATCCTGAAACAAACGTTCTCATTAATGTAATACAAGCTTAGTTTCATTCCTGTACATGAAAAGCTTTCCCTGTGGAATGCTTTGAATCTTTAAAGTGTCCTAACTAGTCATTACTTGGAAAGCAGATTCTAGCAGACTGTATTGTTCAAAGAGTTAAGATTTCTGTAAATCAACCATAAGACACTGTTTAGAGATTCCTGCCAAACAGCACATTTAGAACTGTTAGCCTTCTCTCAAAGAAGGCTACTGATTTCAATGTAGGATTCAACTCTTTTTTTTTCTTTTTTTTTAATTTAAAGTTTTTATTGTGGATTGAGTGAAAGTTTACAGGGCACATCATCAGTTTCACATTCAACAATTTATATTACTTGTTTCATTACATTGATTATAATCCCCTCCATA
>NW_006409254.1:21050-22852 GCF_000296735.1 Chrysochloris asiatica | reverse complement strand
GCTCCACAATCCCTTTTCAGGACTTGTTTCTAGTTGGAAACATTTCAGGGCCAGCTGTGGCCATTTGGTTTTAATTGGAAACTGTCTCTTTAAATTTTGAGGAGATCTGTGTGCATGCGTAGTAGAACCCTCCAAGACTGGGGCTGGGGTGCCCACTAGCTCAGGCACCCCTATAGTCACCAGAATGGAGGTGCGCAGACAGCAAGGTATCAATGAGTAGCTACCAAAGGAGAAGAATGTCCACACCTATTTCTCAGCGGTTCTGCCAAGCATCTGTGGCCGCTCCGATCTTTCCCACACGTGGTCTCACCCAATATGGCGGCTCCTGGAGCAGCCGAGTGTCCTGGACTAGAAAGCAATAGATTTCTTGCTTCTGCCATAAATTCCCCCAACTGTGAGCCTTCCAACCTTCTCTCCTTTATATGTGGTTCAGAGTTCTGGGACAATCCCCTGAGCCTGCTTGGTCGGGTATTCTGTGTTGTTGTTGGCAGAGCTCTATGCTATACGTCCACCCGATCCGCCATCTTGTTTGTTCCTCTCAACTCCTTTTTGTGCTGAAACTGATATCACCCTTGATACAAAAAGCATATGAAGAGATCTTTTGAAAGAGATGTTGTTGTTGTTAAGTGCTGTCAAGTTGGTTCCAACCCATAGCGACCCTGTAACAGGGTTTCCGGGGGTGTAAATCCTTACGGGAATAGAAACCCTCATCTTTCTCCTACGGAGCGGCTGGTAGTTTCGAACCGCTGACCTTAGGTTCGCAGCCCGATTCGTAACCACTTTGCTACCAGAGCTCCTTTGAAAGAGATAGCAAGGTTGTCATTGATAGAAAGATGGTGACATCAAGAAACGGGCAAACACAAACTTTCCAAAATTTCCAAAAGGTACTTTTGGCAGGAAAACACTCTACAAGTTAGTGTTTCTATCTTGCCATTATGGCAAGAAAATCGTTTCCTAAATCATGACATCCTGAATGAAACGTTCTCATTAATGTAATACAAGCTTAGGTTTCATTCCTGTATGTAAAAAGCTTTCCCTATGGAATGCTTTTTATCTTTAAACTGTTCTAACTAGTCATTACTTGGAAAGCAGATTCTAGCAGACTGTAGTATTCAAAGCGTTAAGATTTCTATAAGTCACCCATAAGACATTGTTTAGAGATTCCAGCCAAACAGCACATTTAGTATAGTTAGGCTTCTCTCAAAGAAGGCTACTGATTTCAATGTAGGATTCAACTCCTTTGTGGGAAACTGAAATCCCCTTTGGGAAGAAAAGCACAAGAAGGGGTCTTTTGAAAGAAATCTCAAGTTTGTAGCTGATAGAATGATGATGATATCAAGAAACGGCCAAAGACAAGCTTTCTAAAACTTCCAAAAGGTTCTTTATGCAGGAAAACACTCTACAAGTTAGTATTTCTAGTTTGCCATTACAGCAGGAAAATCGTTTCCTAAATCATGACATCCTGAAACAAACGTTCTCATTGATGTAATACAAGCCTAGGCTTCATTCCTGTACGTGAAATAGCTTTCCCTGTTTGAATGCATTGTATCTTTAAACTGTTCTAACTAGTCATTTCTTGGAAAGCAGATTCTAGCAGACTGTATTATTCAAAGAGTTAAGACTTCTATAAGTCAACCATAAGACTGTGTTTAGAGATTTCTGCCAAACAGCACATTTAGGATGGTTAGCCTTCTCTCAAAGGAGGCTACTAATTTCAATGTAGGATGCATCTCCTTTTTGTGGTGAAACTGAAATGCCCCTTAGTATGAAAAGCATATGAAGAGGTCTTTTGAAAGAGATAG
>NW_006409254.1:18625-20275 GCF_000296735.1 Chrysochloris asiatica | reverse complement strand
ATTTCCCTGTGGAATGCTTTGAATCTTAAAATGTCCTAACTAGAAATTACTTGGAAAGCAGATTCTAGCAGACTGTATTGTTCAAAGAGTTAAGATTTCTGTAAGTCAATCATAAGACATTGTTTAGAGATTCCTGCCAAACAGCACATTTAGAACTGTTAGCCTTCTCTCAAAGAAGGCTACTGATTTCAATGTAATTCCTTTTTGTGGTGAAACTGATATCCCCCTAGGTAGCAAAAGCATATGAAGGGGTCTTTTGAAAGAGATAGCAAGTTTGTAATTGATAGAAAGATGGTGACATCAAGAAAAGGGCAAACACAAGTTTTCCAAAACTTCCAAAAGGTTCTTTGGGCAGGAAAACACTCTACAAGTTAGTATTTCCATCTTGCCATTATGGCAACAAAATCGTTTCCTAAATCATGACATCCTGAAACAAACGTTCTCATTAATGTAATACAAGCTTAGGTTTCATTCTTATACTTAAAAAGCTTTCCCTGTGGAATGCTATGTATCATTAAACTGTCCTAACTAGTCATTTCTCGGAAAGCAGATTCTAGCAGACTGTATTATTCAAAGATGTAAGATTTCTATAAGTCACCCATAAGACATTGTTTAGAGATCCCTGCCAAACAGTACATATAGGATTGTTAATCTTCTCTTGAAGAAGGCTACTGATTTCAAAGAACAATTCAACATCTTTGTGTGAAACTGATATCCCCCTTTGTAAGACAAGTATTTGAAGAGGTCTTTTGAAAGAGATAGCAAGTTTGTAACTCCTAGAATGATGGTGACATCAAGAAACAGGCAAACACAAGCTTTCCAAAATTTCCAAAAGATTCTTTGGGCAGGAAAATACTCTACAAGTTAGTATTTCTATCTTGCCATTATGGCAAGAAAATCGTTTCCTAATTCATGACACCCTGAATCAAACATTCTCATTAACGTAATATAAGCTTAGGTTTCATTCCTGTACGTAAAAAGCTTTCCCTGTGGAATGCTTTTTATCTTTAAGCTGTTCTAACTAGTCATTACTTGGAAAGCAGATTCTAGCAGACTGTAGTATTCAAAGCGTTAACATTTCTATAAGTTACCCATAAGACATTGTTTAGAGATTCTAGTCAAATAGCACATATAGGACTGTTAGTCTTCTCTCGACGAATTCTACTGATTTCAATGTAGGATTCAACTCCTTTTTGTGAAACTGAAATCGCCCTTGGTACGAAAAGCATATGAATGTGTCTTTTGAAAGAGATAGCAAGTTTGTAACTGAAAGAATGATGGTGACATCAAGAAACGGGCAAACACAAGTTTTCTAAAACTTCCCAAAGGTTCTTTAGGCAGGAAAGCATTCTACAAGTTAGTATTTCTATCTTGCCATTACGGCAAGAAAATGGTTTCCTAAATCATGACATCCTGAAACAAACGTTCTCATTAATGAAATACAAGCTTAGGTTTCATTCCTGTATGTAAAAAGCTTTCCCTGTGGAATGCCTTTTATCTTTAAACTGTCCTAACTAGTCATTACTTGGAAAGCAGATTCTAGCAGACTGTATTATTCAGAGTTAAGATTTCTGTAAGTCAACCATAATACATTGTTTAGGTAGGTCGTGTTTATCCAAAAATGTATCCATCTCTTCTAAGTTTTCAAAT
>NW_006409254.1:0-572 GCF_000296735.1 Chrysochloris asiatica | reverse complement strand
CTCATAAGTCATGTAGCCAGCTCTCTCTGTATGAACATGTTGTACTCATCTGCCTCGTAGCTAACTCTTAGCATATGGACATGTTGGACTCATCTGCCATGTAGCTAGAACTCTGTATATGGACATGTTGGACGACTCTGCCTTGTAGCTAGCCCTCTAAATATACCCATGATGGACTCATTCTCCATATAGCTAACTCTCAGTATATGGGCATGTTGGACACATCTGCAATGTAGCCAGCTCTCTGTGCATGAACATGTTGGACTCATCTGACTTTTAGCTAATCCTCTATATATAAACATGTTGGATTCATCTGCCATGTAGCTACTACTTTGTATTTGTACATGTTGGACTCATCTGCCATGTAGCTAGTACTCTGTATATGGACATGTTGGACTACTCTGCCATGTAGCTAGCTCTCTGTATATAGACATTTTGTACTCATCTGCCATGCAGCTATCTCTCTGTGCATGGTTATGTTGGACAGACCTGGCATGTAGGTAGCTCTCTGTATAAGAACATATTGGACTTGTCTGTCATGTATCTAGCTCTCTGTATATGGACATGTTAGA
>NW_006409253.1:118217-118942 GCF_000296735.1 Chrysochloris asiatica | reverse complement strand
TTTGTATATTTCTTGACTGTGTTGAATAGCCTTCCTCTATTTACTTCTGGGTTCTCATCCTTGCTCTGTACTACCTCTGACACTTGGTAAAGTTGGCAGTCTGAATTTGAATAGCCTTTATCTCATTGGCCAAGCATATTACATGTGATTATGATATGGTAATCCTGGACCTCTGTTACAGTTTGGTTCTTTTTATTAACTGAACAGCAATGAGGGAGTGAAAGGCCCACTTCTTTTTAGGGCAGATTAAATACATGACAAATATGTTTGACTGTGTTCAAATGTGGGCCTTTTTGTCAGGCAAGTAACAGTATAAAAAGATGACAGAAAAATTCCTCCAGGTGAGTTCAAACAACTTAGCAGGGTCATCAAACTGCTCCTTGAATTTTCCTGGCTCCTGGGAAGAGCTACCCAGCATTTCTGTAATTGACCTGAAGACTGGTAGACCAAATGGGACTTGGACTCTTACAAATGCCTCTCCCATTGCTGCTGGGGTGGGTACTTCCTGCAAGGGTAGTATAGTTAGTTGGGAGTGTTGGGACAATGAGTGAGGGATAGGTTGGAAGGAGAAGTGGCACATGTCCCAAAGGGACAGTGAGCATTTTACTTAGCTCTGCTTCTTGCTCAGAACTTTTTTCCTTATTTATTTTTTTTAAAGGTTTTTATTGTGAATTGAGTGAAAGTTTACAGAGCAGATCATCAGTTTTACATTCAACAAACAAATC
>NW_006409253.1:116932-117439 GCF_000296735.1 Chrysochloris asiatica | reverse complement strand
TTCACCAGACCCACCTAGACAAGATGAAAACTATTCAGTGGGAACTCTATCTTCCCCCACACACTCTTAAACTCCCTCTTGAAACCTTGTAAGCCAGTCTCTTCGTGCCTTTATTGCCTCCTCAATTTAGGTAGTCAGTGTCTAAGTTGCCTGTCCCTATCTACCCTGTGTACAGAGTGGATAGCATTGATACTTGATATGAAGACTCCTTCCCTCTCTTTTCGTATTTAGAGTTAATACCTCCATGAGTATAGGTCTGGTTCATCAAATTGTAGCAATTTATCCTTGTTTACTTTATAAAAAAAAAATTTATTTATTTATTTTTGTAATCTTCCTCTAGTCACATTCTGATTATCAAGCTTTCAAGGCTAGGTCAAATGGGTACTTTCTGCAAGTTTGGGTGTTCTTGTGTATCTCCCCTCACTTCATATCAGCTGGATGCTTCACTCTCAGCTCTAGCCCTCTGTGGCTATGTCTTTGTCCATGGGCTAAAGTGTCCCAGGTCTC
>NW_006409253.1:114824-116582 GCF_000296735.1 Chrysochloris asiatica | reverse complement strand
AGAACAGCTTGCTTATTCTTGTAGTAGCCAGTCATGTTGACATTTTATTTTGGGGTTTTCCTGATCATCTTTCTTTGAAGATGTATGGTGGGTGGTGAGTTTGAACCGCTGACCTTGCAGTTGAAATGAACTTGCAGTCTTGTGCTTATTCTACAATGTCACACCAAGACTCCTTGTTGTTGTGTACCATCGAGGTTGTTCCCACTCATAATGTTACAGCAGTTTTAGATTTGAGAATGTCACTGCAGCTCTTGATCCATCATCAAAGAAACTGAGGCCACTCGGGAAGAGGTGAGGCAGAGTTTCAGATTTTATAAAGCTGGCTGGTTCAGAGGAGCTAATTTCTCCAGATTTTGAGGCCTAAATATAGGGTAATGTAGACTTATATGAGGTCAAAATAAGGGAGGGGTTAGGTTGTAAACCTGTTTGAAGACAGGAAGGAACCAGAGGATTGGTTCCATTCAGTAACCTGGTTAACATTTTAGCTTGTCTCCTGGGCAAAGAGGGCAATGAATGTTTTTACCTTTTCCTTTTCATTCCCCCCTTTGATGTCCTGTAGGACCTTTTTCCCGGGGGGCATCATCTAAATGTTGCATAAGGAATGGTATTTTGGTGTTGATTTGGATTGTTGGTACCCCTTCTGATTGATTATTGTTTTAACGGCAGTTCCTATGGCCCTGATTGCTAGTGGGAGGAGGCATGGACTGATTAAGGAAATTCCAAATAAAACAGGACCCTACCTACAAGGGTCTTGAACCCTTTAAAGGTGAGGAACTACCTTCCCCATATGCTCTGTGGGTTCCACCCATTCCAGGTTTGCACAGAACATGGGCAACTTCCTGCATTTTTACAAGGTCTTCTACTGTCAGATTCTGGTCATCTATTTGTATGCAGCAGTTAGCAAAATTAAACTTCTCACACACCACTCCTCCCTCCACAGCCAATAAGTAGTTTAGTGCTAATCTGTTTTGACAGATGGCATGTCATATCTGGGTTTGTTGGCGCCAAGAAGGGTTAGGTCCACCCCAGTTCCATTGCTTATAGATTCAGGAACCTAGGAGGGTGCCCTCATTTTAGTCTTGGTGTGGCACTGTGGGCTAATGTATCAGACTGCAAAGTCATTTGAACTGCAAGGTCGGTGGTTCAAGCTCACCAGCAGCTCCTAAGAAACCCTATACAAGGTCGCTATGGGTCAGAATCAACTCAATGGTTACTGTTTGGCCTACCTTGGTGGTGTGGGTGTATATATTACACAGATTTCTCCCTTTCCCACACCCCAAAGTCCAATTTAAATAAGCCCCCTGGCAGACATCCTCATGCTTCAGCCGTTCTTAGATCAGCCAGCTCCCGATTTGTGGCTGAAGCAGGGTGGGTTGTGCATCTCAGTGTTCCCTAGTAAGCGTTGGTAGGGTCAGTTTCAGCTTCTCACAGACACAAGGCTTTCTTTGGTTTGCTGTGGTGAATCCAGGTGGATTCTTGGCTGCTGGGCTTGGGACCATTTCTTGTTCTAGTCCTCAGTAATCTTTGCAGATGCTTCTGGATGCCCTTCCAAAAGGAAAAACAAATCAGATACATTATTACACTATGAACTAAATAGACCCAATTGTTTTCATCCCCATAAAAGGAATCATGTCTTATGAGAGTCCCATTGTGTCCAAGTTTTGAGTTCGGCTAACTTGACAGCTGACTGGGTGGCTAGAAGGACTTCCCAGGGTCCAGTCCACTTTTTTCTAACTGGTTTTCAGGTCCATCTCTCCA
>NW_006409253.1:108778-113374 GCF_000296735.1 Chrysochloris asiatica | reverse complement strand
CCTGTATAGGATTTCTGAGGAGCAACTGGTGAGCGTGAACCACCGACCTTGCAGTTCAAATGTCTTTGCAGTCTGGCACATTAACCCACAGTGTCACACCAGGATTCCGTTGTGAGCCATAGCTTCCCTTCTTTTGCAGCAGGGAGATGGCTTGATGGGGACAGGAACCAGCTGACCAGAGTGAATTCTCAGCCTCTTTCCTGAGAGGATGTTGGTTTCTGTGGGATGGTCAGCTTCTAGTCTTCAATCAGACCTCGACAGGGGATGCTTGTTGGCTCTTCCCAGAGTTCCACTAATCCACATGACTGGTTTAAGGCCTGAATGTCGATTTCCTCAGGCCAATGTGGTTAGTTTCTGGAGTTTGAATCAGTAATTGCCAGGCATGTTCATGAGGAACCTCCATCTACAGACTTTTGGTTTCAGAAAGCTGTTTGAACATGCAACTCTGGAAGCAGGTCCTGGCCCAGTAAGGGGACCAGACAGTTCTTTTCTTTTCCCCAATGAAACAGTCCAGGGGTTTCAGGAAGAACTGGTCCTGAGGATTCCTTGAGATCTCAGTCACCATCACTGTCCCCCACTGTTATTTTCAGCTGAGGTCCCGGGGGTGGAGGCAATAAGGGTGGCAGAAATTGATGCTAAATTATGCTGGGCCCCTTACCCCCTGACACCATTTGTCTTCTGCAGACAATGAAACTTGTTCAACTATCTGTTGAGTTGAATGACTTTTTCTGCCAGATCCTCCCCTGAGATTTGGGCATTTATTTTGTCAGTGTCCAGGTTTTTGCATAAGTACATCAGTCCTTAAGGCCAGCGTTCCTTTCTGGGGTCCTCCCTGGGTTCCCATAGGCTTAACCCTCTCTCTATAGGTCTTTTAGGAAGACTGTTAAGGCCCGAGACTTCTTGTGCTCTCAGCTGTTAAATACCTAGAAGGCGATGTCCACCAGTTGGGATGGATTCATGCCAATTGCCCTGTCGAATTTCTGCTGTTCCTTTCTAATATCCTGGGTGCTTTGGGAGATGAAAATCATGTTCAGATATTTGCTGAGTTCTCAGGATCAAGGTCTGTGTACTTATGGTAAGCCTGGTAGAGTCATTTAAAGAATTCAGAGGGGTCCTCAGTTGCTTCTGCTGAAGTCCCCTGCCCGTACCATGTTCAAGTTCTTTTGTTTAGGAACTCCCTTTTTCAGACCTCTGAGAAGGCACCTTTTATAGTGCTCCAGTTGTGGCAGGCCCATTTAGATTTCAGTTTGTGTCAGCTACAGGAATTGCCTTGACTAGGAAAGGATCCTGTTGTTGTTGTTGTTGTTGTTGTTGTTGTTATGTGCCATCGAGTCAGTTTCGACCCATAGCGACCCTGTATAGGGTTTCCGAGGGTGTAAATCTTTACGGGAGTAGAAAGCCTCATCTTTCTCCCGCGGGGCAGCTGGTAGTTTCGAACCGCTGACCTTAAGGTTCGCAGCCCGATTCGTAACCACTACGCTACCAGAGCTCCTTAGGAAAGGATCCTATACAGGTTTTTTTCTCCACGGATGCGTGCTGTTTTGTCCCATGCCTTATCTCAGACCAGCCTTTTTCATTGCTGGTTAGGAGCATTGTCAACAGGGCCTGAATATCTGCCCAATTAAGATGATGGGTAGCAAAAATAGTGGTTATTAAATTTGTTATTTTTGGTTGGGTCATCCTGGTGTGGCACTGTGGGTCAATGAGCTGGACCACCAAGTCCTTCTGAACCGAAAGGTCAATGGTTCAAACCCAACAGCCGCTCCTTTGAAAACTTAAACAGGGTTACCATTAGTCAGAACCGACTCAATAGCACTGAACAGTAACATCTCAATAAGAAGGATTTGAATTTTTTCCTATTTATCAAGTCCAAGACAGAGAAAGAAGCATATGCCCAGTAATAGCCCGCAGCTTGCCCTTCCGTATTCAATCCTATGGGCATCTGCAGAAGTGGTATTGCCTTGCCTCTATTCCAGGTAGCCCTCTACCAAAATGGGCCCCTTGAAGGATGTGATATACAGAAATCACTTCCAAACTGCTTTCTTCAGTGGTTGAAAATGGCCAGGCAGGTTCACTAGGTCAAGTTATAATTTCTCTAATGGCAATTGCTAGTGTACCAAGAGTTGTAATAAGACAGTGTTACAATCAAAAGCTGTTTTTCACAAAAAAGTAACCATTCTTATCTCTTTGTATATTCACATACCATCCTGCTTAGAACTGTTACCCAATACTCATCTGTATTTATTTTTCCTCTGCTTGGCATTCATATTTGCAGTATAAATGCATTATAGTACATATATGAGATATAACTTACATATTCTGGGAATTCCAGGTTGTATTCTGTTTATTAAACATAAATACAAGACAGAAACATAGTAATTTTACAAACAAGTACACAATCTGACACAGTGGTTTAACAATTCAAGCTGTAAAATGGTATAATACCTTTAAGGATCCATTCAAAGGTTATTTTTCCATCATCTAGATCATACATTGGCCAAGCTGTAGTACAGTAAAACACCATTTCCTTTGATGACATAGGAGGGTACCCATATAGAAACCATTTAGAATTACGCTTCACAGTGCTTTTCTTTCTGATTGAGGCCTGTATTTTATTTCAGATACAGAGGTTAACCTTAACAGAAACAGAAGGGGCACTTTTAGGAAATAACTTCCTATCTACCATACCCAGATGTGTGCACCCAGAATAAAGCCAAAGGGGATCTCAAAGTGAAGGTGGAGGTGAGTGCAGGAGACACAGGTTGAAAGACTCCCAAGAAAAGATTCAACAGACCAATCACTTCCAGACTTTGCTGTTTCTCTCACAAGAATTTTCAAGCATCTCTTAGCTTTGGAGAGTTTCGAACCAGGAATTCACTCTGCGCCAGCAGTGAGGACTGTCTCTTTAAGCCTTATGAGATTCGCTACCAGCTCGGTACCAGACACTTACACACTCCTGCACACAAGACTTCCCTTTTAAAGTTGTTAACATACATTCTGAGACTGTTGGCTCACTATGTGAATTCCCCATATCACCTAAATAGTTCCCAGCTGGAGCCATGGAACCACAGAGACTGGGCTTGACAAGCTGAGCTTCAGTTCCTTGTACTCAACCAATCACACAGCGTTTATGGCTGTTCCATCCCCCCTTAGGGGAGTTCCTGATTGAGGCCTCTAGGTGAGACCTTGGAAGGGGATCAGCCTTCCACTTCTGTCCACAGGGACAGGCCTGACTGGGTTTGACCTGGGCGCCAGGGCTTTACCTGTTCCAGAAGTCCTGCCTGGTTTCTCTGGTTCAACCTCTCATTTCCAGTGGGGTCCTGAGAGGTGGATGTGGTGCTGGCTGCCCCCACTCAGAGGAGGAAGAACTGTCAAATGTGGTGGTGGGGTACCCTATCATCCACCAAGGGGAGCGCACCATTAGCCACTCCCTGACTCAGATCCAGTGGCTCAAAGGGCCACCATGGTCTGTTTCCAGGTGAGGGAACCAAATGTTACAGCAGTTTTAGATTCCAGAGTGTCTTGATCCATCCTCAAAGAAACCGAAGCCATTCAGGTAGAGGTGAGGCCATTTCAGATTTTATTAAGCCAGCTGGCTCAGAGGAGCTAATTTCTCCAGATTCTGAGCCCGAATATAGAACAATGTATACTTATATGGGCTCAAAAATGGGGAGGGGTTAGGTTGTAGACCTGTTTGAATACAGGAAGGAACCAGAGGATTGGTTCCATTCAGTAACCTGATTAATGTTTTAGCTTGTGGCCTGGGCACAGAAGGTGGTGAATGTTTATACCTTTTCCTGTTCAAAAGGAATCCTTTATAGGGTTTCCAAGGAGCAGGTGGAGAGTTTGAATAACCAACCTTGCAGTTTAGTGTTGGATCCTACAGTGTCACAACAGGACTCCTTAGTAGACACTGAGTAAAATGATTTCCCTTTATTCCCTCTTCCCAACCTTGACTCAGAAATACTTTCTTGGGGGGATCAGAGTGCCCCCTTCAGGACTTCTGTAAACAACAGAAAGAATTTACATCCTACAAGAGATTGGAGCTGTGGGTATGAAGAAACTCAGGTGCTCCCTTTCCTTGCTGTTCTAGGGAGCATAGGGGTAGAGAAAGCAGACCTGGGAGAGACACTTCACCTCAGTAAACCTCGGTTTCCTTCTCTTTAAAAAGGAACAACTCCCCTTCCTTTGAACAATTTTACTAAGATTTCTACAGGAAACTGCCAAGAGAGTAACAAAATTAATCCATGTAAGAAACTGTATTGATTAAATTCATTAACATTCAGGAAAGCTCACAAAATACTTGCAGTCCCTAAATACTGTTTATATTGTGGTGGATGTGAGCCATGGTGTTGATTCCAACTCATACCGACCCTTTATAGTGTTCCCCAGCCGTAAATCTTTATAGAAACAGAGAGCTGCATCTTTTTCTTTCAGAGTCACAGGTGGATTTGAACTACTGACCTTGTAGTTAGCAGCTCAATGCATAGCCCACTACGCTACCAGAGCTGTATTATTATTTTTATTAAGTTTTAAGAGCAAGATGAAGAGTCTGTGTATATATATGTTGTTTTTCAGTGATATCGATGGCTCACC
>NW_006409253.1:102405-108084 GCF_000296735.1 Chrysochloris asiatica | reverse complement strand
TGAGGCGGTCTGCTCCCATAAAGATTTACAGCCTCGGAAACCCTATGAGTCGGAACTGACTCCACGGCACATAACAACAACAACAACAACAATTGTGATAGCCACAACTGTAATTATAGATGTATAACTAAAAGGGGGAGTAGTTATCTTATATTTCAGTAACAGATGATCCCAAGACCATCAAGAAGGACGAGCATGAACGGAGCATGAGATCCCTCCCAACAAAAGCAGGGGCAGCAGAGACAGTGGCAGAGGTGGTGACATGGAGAGACAGAGCAGCTGTGGGCTCTAGGCCCATGGATGGAGTGAGGCTGTGCGCCTGAGGGCAGGAGACTGACTTGCACAGTCTGCCCTTTGGACATTTGAATGAATATATATATTCTTTGATTTCTATGTGTATATCAAATGCTTTTTGCTTTGTTCATTTGTGAAATATAAGATGTAAATGGGGAGCCACAGAAAGTAGGATAACTGTTGTTGCAGGGAGGAGATTGTAATCAACCAGATGAAATAGAGTATATGATTTGTTGAATGTAAAGCTGATGATCTTGTGTGTAAACCTTCACTCAATTCACAAAAGTTAAAAAGTAATAATATTTTAGCAGACATATTTGTTACTTTATTTTTCAAATAACTATTGTAACAAACAAAACAATAATATATACATAGAAAAATGTGATTTCCCAGGTCTTTCTTTTTCATATCCCTTCTTTCAATTACCTGCTTACTTTCCTACCCACATTCATTCTGGTTTACTCATTCTCCTACCTCACCTTGGACTACTCCACCTCTTTGAAAAGCAGACAGTTTTCAGGAAAGTACACATACCTCTTAGAAGCCTCAACCTTGAGTGGATTCATTATGTCCTCCAGGAGCAATATCTGATTTCAAAGTGGCCCCAGCGTTCGACAGGAAATGTCAGACTCAGCGATCAACAGGAAAAGTCAAACTAGACCATGTCTGAACCCCTGGTCTCCAGAAAGGAAAACCAAATTTCACTTCAACTTTCAGAGTCTGCCAGAGGAGTACCAGGCTTAGTGACTGGCTGCCAAGCAGATGAGTGTGACCATGCACAAGGCCCTCCCCTTCTCTGGGGTTGTGTTTCTTCTGCTAGTAAATAACAGTAACATTGCCAATCTCCAAGACTGTTAGGAAGATTCCATGAGATAAGGCAGTAAAAGGACATTTTCAGTTGTAAAATCTCCACCAAGCTAAAGGAAATGAGAATAGTAAATTACCAGTGTTTGTAAAAATGGGAACCATTTTTTTTTTTATTTAGTGTGAAATTTTTTAATAACTGGAAGAGGGGAGTGAGGGAGAGGTCTCAGCAGCTGGTATTTCCATCCACCCTGAAAATCCCAAAACACATAAAGGGTAGTATTGTGTGTTTTCACATTGGGGAGGGTACTTTGATAGAACAGGCATGGAACACTCTCAGCATCCCAGTATGGAACTGTTCCACATGAGTTTTCACAGCTGACAGGAGAATCCAATTTCCTGGCTACAGACTTCAGGCCCAAAACCTGGGGCCTAGGAGACCCAGAAACCAGCAAGGACTGCTAACTGCCCACACACCCCTTCTAGAGCATCACAGTCAGCAGGCCAAGTCTGGCTGGGAGAAGGGGGAAACACAGGTGGGGTGTGATCCAGGAAACAACCCCAGAGCAGACACTATGGGCCACAGAAAGCAACCAGGGTCTGAGCACCAGGAGACCGCACTATGCTCATTCTCAGCTGTGTGACATTAGGCAAGTGTTGCCACCCCATCCTGCACTTCGGTTTACCCTCCTGTCAACTGATGGAATTTGATGAGAATGAGCCCCTCTGGCTTCAAGACCACAATCATTCTCTACCTGCCTGTCAGGGAACGGGGCTTCCCAAACAGAGGGTCCATTGAGAACTGGGAGAGGAGTCTCTGGAATTGCCTCCAGCCTGTCAGGGAGGATACAGGCAGTCTTCTCCCCCTGATTCCTGCCTCAGGACACCTGTGTCTCCTGCCCCTAACTGCACTGGGAACCTGTGAACTCATCTTTCTTCCCCACCAAGAGGGACTGGGTCTCAGACCAGAGGGGTGGGTCAGAGAAGGGGCAAACAAGCAGGGCAGCAAACAAGCAGGGCAGCCTGGCATAAGATGGAGGGAGGTTGGGGCACTTGGCACAGAGGGTCACTGCAGAAGATCCACAACACGCAACTCGGACAAATCAAATTTTATTCAGAAAAGCAGATTAGTAATCACCACTAACTACTAAGTGAGGCACATCGGACACTTCATCTTGCCCATACTCTCGCCTCCTTTTGGCCCTTGTAGGACACAGTAGAAATCCTCTTCTGGTCTGCACATAGTCCGAGTTCTGAGCTGGGAGCTGCCTAGCATGTTCTTGGGCTGGACAAGGTCCTGGTGTTCAAAGAGGATGGCTAATGAAACTGTATCCAAATATTGTGGCCAGATCAGCTGGCCATACCTGTGGCATGAAGCCTCAGTAGGGAGTTAGTGTAGTCTTCTTACACAGTCTCATATCTGGCCAACAGAAGGACTGTCACGCCACTGGAGGCAACGTGGAAAGGCATGTCTAGCCTGTTCCATGTTACAGGCACATCAGAAAGTTACAGGCAATGTTATGGGCACATCAGAATGGATGAGGCACAGTAAAGACCAAGGAGATTCTTCTCCTGAGTGAGGTCTCCTGACCACAGACAAAGAACCCCAGGCTCTGGAGGAAGCTTTCTGGATTGGGCCCCAGCTGAGGATACAACTTCAATGATCTAAAAAGAGAGGTGAGAACAAACAACAAAGCCTGGAACTAAAACCCCATTGTTTAGTGCTCAGGGCCAGAGAACACAGTGTCAGATGTCTGCTATCTTATACCTAAGTAATGGCACAAGTGGAACCAGGAAGTCCTTGGGTGTAAAGCGAAATGAGTCCCCATCCATCTTGGTTCTTCCATGGATAGTGGGGAGTCAGTGTGAAGGGAAGCTACTAAGCAGGAGTTCTCTCCCTGCCACCACCCTCGGTGCCCAACGAAGACTCAAACCTTCCACTGTCCTGGGTCAGAGTGATGGTACAAGTCAGGGAACCTGGGCACTGGCCGAGATTGGCACAGTCAGGCTCTGGGATTCTCCATGGTCTCGGCAACACGGAAACCTGCAACAGGAGAACCGAAGTCAGTGGACTTCTAAGGCACTCCAAGGAACAGCCAACTAGGACTGCCACCTAACTGAGAAATTGAAGGACTCAGGGTACCCTGGGGGGTCAGTGTTCTAGAATCTCCCACAGAAATTAGGAAGAAACAGTATCTAGCATGTATATACCCCTCCTGGTGTACCTCTGTAGCATCAACACTGGATTGTGAACCATAAGGTCAGCAGTTCAAACCTCCCTGCTGCTCTTCAGAAACCCTATGCAGGATGACCATGAATCGGAACCGACTCGATGGCACGTCATAACAACAACAGTATGTGGTGTGTGGAGTTCTGGTGTTGCACTCTAAGATAAGCACTGGGCTGCTTACTGCAAGGTCGGTGACTCAAGCCTACCAACTGCTTCTCAGAAACCCTATACTGGGTCACTATGAGTCCTAACCGAGTCGATGGCTCTTAGCAGCAACATGCATGCAAATGGTTGACATGCTCAGCTGGTAACCAGAATATTGGAGACTCAAGTTCACCCTGATGCCTCTCAAAAGAAAGACTTGATGATCTACTTTTGTTTGTTTTTATTTTGGGATGTCAAAGAGCTCATAAAGAAAGCATGTTTATTTAGACAAGTTAGGCACATAAATCAGAAAAGCGAGAGTTGTTTTTTCTCAAGCTGCTTGGAACGTTTCAGAGACAACATCAGTATTCCAAGGCACTCCAAGCACCCTCCTAAGGGCAAATTTGGAAACCTGCAATTTAGCTTGGCCTTGAAGAGTCAATGAATTACAGGACAGGGTGGGGTGGGGTGAAGTAAGCGATCCCTAGATTTTCATGTCTGAAGACCCAAAGTTCTAGCCAAAGTACCCACATACCTCAGCATTCTCTTCTTGGACAAGTTTTTTTGCTTTTTAAAAATGCTTTATTGTGAATTATATGATAGTTTACATGGGAAAAGATTAGCTTCACATTATTGATGATCTACTTTTGAAAAATTAACTAGTGAAGACGCTACGGATCCTAACCAGAGAAGAAGTGACACCAGAGATGGAGGCAGAGGTGATGGCAAAAGGAGATAGAGCAGCTGAGAACTCTACACTCACGGAAAGAGAAAGCTGGGTGATGGCAGCTGAGTGGCTGGATTTCAAAATGTGCCCTTTGGTTGTTTAAATAATTATATATTCCTGCGTGTTTTTGTGTACATAAAAAAAAAAAGAAGGAATAGAGGCAAATACTGTTAACTGATGGTGCACAAATTGATGATTGGTTGATTGCAAAACCAATGTTCTTCCATGTAAATTATCACTCCATTCACAATAAAAGTTTTTTTTAATAAATCCTACAAAGTACAGTTTTACTTTAACATATATTAGGTGGACATGGGACTCCTATGGGACATGGGACTCCTGATGTGGCGCTGCAGGATCAGTGCTACCCGGTGAACCACAGTTGACTGTGGATCATAACAAACTATGAATAATATTATGAAGAATTCAAAAGCACTTACTGTGCTCATGCAGAACCTGTACATAGAATAAGAAGCAGTCAGCCATTCAAGCAGAACAAGGGGATACCGAATGGTTTCAAACCAGTAAAGGTGTGCGTCAGGGTGGTATCCTTTCATCAGACTTGTTCAGTCTATATGCTGAGAAAATAATCTGAGAAGCTGGATTATATGAAGAAGAATGTGGCAACAGAATTGCAAGAAAACTAATTAACAATATGCGTTATGCAGATGATACAACTTTGCTTGCTGGAAGGAAAAGAATTTGAAGAACTCACTGATGAAGATCAAAGACTGCGTGAATTGAGCCTCAATGTAAAGAAAGTCAAAATCCGCATAATTTGACCAATAAATAGCATTACGATAAACGGAGAAAAGAATGAAATTTTCAGAGATTTCATTTTACTTGGCTCCATAAACTACACTCATGGAAGCAGCAGTTAAAAAAATCAAACAACATATTGCTTTAGGCAAATCTGCTGCCAAAGACTTCTTCAAAGTTTTAATGAGCAAAAATGTCACTTTGAGAACTAGATTGTACCCATCCCAAGCCATGGTATTTCCAATCACCTCATATACATGTGAAAGTTGGGCAATAAATAAAGAAGACCAGAGGAGAATGAATGCATTTGAACTATGGTATTGGCAACGAATATCAAAGTCCCATAAGCTGATGGATGAAGGAACAAATCTGTTTTAGAAGCTTGCTCCTTGGAAGCGAGGATACAGAAACTTTGTCATTTGTACTCTGGATATGTTGTCAGAAAAGACCAGCCCTGGGATAATGACATCATGTTTGTCAAAGTAGAGAGTCAGCAAAAAAGAGGAAGACCCTTCAATGGATGGATTGTTACCACGGCAACAACAATGGGTTCAAACACAGCAATTGTGAGGATGGTACAGGATGGGGCAGTGTTTTGATCTGTTGTACATAAGGTCATATGAGTAAGAGTCGACTCCATAGCACCTAACAAACAAATCACAAAACATGGTCCTGAGGAAGCCAGATTCCCAGGGCTCTAATATTAGTTCCACTAGCTGTG
>NW_006409253.1:96630-101510 GCF_000296735.1 Chrysochloris asiatica | reverse complement strand
TTTACGGGAGTAGAAAGCCTCATCTTTCTCCCGCGGAGCGGCTGGTAGTTTCGAACCGCTGACCTTAAGGTTTGCAGCCCGATTCGTAACCACTGCGCTACTAGAGTCACTATAAGTCTGAATTGACCCAACAGCAATGGTTATATTTTATTGCAGTTTCTAAACCAGAGGATGAGACCTCTTCAAAGAGCAGAAACCTTTTAAGGATCTAGCAAAAGATGGAATTTCACAACTTTCTAAATATTGTGTTAACTACTTTAGCCTTCTAACTTATTGTCTATATCAAGACCTTTTAACTTTTGGAAAATGAGTGGGCTCTGTGTTTTTTGGTCAAAGCTCTATGATCCCTTCCAGGAAACCAGGAAGTATCTTACCATCCAGGGACTTGGCCAGCTGCTCACCCCAGCTCCAGATTCTCCTCCTCTCTTGGGTGATCTCTTACAAAGTGAAGTTCCTTTTGACTGGGAAACCATCCCAAGTTGTGTAATGTCATAGTTGATAAGTACTGTAGATTTGGTTCCAACACGTAGAGACCCTGTTTCCAAGGAGCAGCTGGCGAGTTTGAACCACTGACCTTGTGGTTCAAGCTAACCTTGTGGTCCAGTGCTGTATCTTGCAGCGCTACACCAGGACTCCAAGTTGTATAAAAGGATGTTCAAATCCACCAAATCCCAGGTCTCCATGTATGGTCTTTCTCACTGGCCTGGTAGGAGGGCTGTCACCCTCAGTTAGAGAAAGTCTCTGGGAACAAAACACACTTCCCAATCTTCATAGACCAATGCCAATGGGCTGGGTCAGGGAAACACAGGCTGCTGGGAATCTTAAATTACGAAAACAGGTCCAGGCCCAGAGACAATTAATACTATTAACAAAGTTAGTTAATACTGTGGCTTTTACAGTGTGACTTCTCAGAGCCTTTGATATGCTAAGGAGCACCTTAAATATCCAAGATGAGGAGATACAGCACCCTTTGGTCTTGAAATGGTGCTATATTGGCAATCCTGTTTGATCTAAACCCTCTTTAGGAAGGCATCTCCTGGGGCAGGGTTCTAGGTACATCCACTGCTATGAAGTAAACAGAGCTGCACAATCTTAGAATGAGCCAGACTGCAATGCCGTCTGAACTGCAAGGTCTGTGGTTCAAGCTTACCCACTAGTGGCCCCCGGAAACCCCATACAGGTTCGCTATGGTTCAGAACCCACTAGATGGTAATTAACAACAACAACAAACTAATATTGTTCCGGCTGCTCCCAAGAGCAAGACAGGGGTTCCTATCTACAAAAAGAAGGGTTGGGGTCCTTACCCTAACATTCCATGATGGTTCAGGCCCTGGGGAAAAGTCTTTAATGAAAACAGATAGCAGTTAAGGGCCTGTATGAAAGAGATGCCTATGAGAGGAAGGCTGAGAAGGGGCTCCTATCACTAAATGCAGGAAGTTAGTGACATGTGTTTGAAAAAAGGCCGGCCAGGCAGAGGTAAGAGAGGACTCCAAAGGTGCAAGAGGTACTGCCCATTGGCTGTCCGTGTCCATCCGCACGTCTGCAGATGATCCCCATCACGAGATATCGAAGCACCAAGGGGTGTGCTAGGAGGGACTAATGAATTAATAACATATAATCCCAAACTCCTCACTCTAGACCAGCCAAGTCCTGTCCCCAGCTTCAGCAGCCAACACACACCGGCCTTCCTTCCCCTCCATGGAAAGAAACTCCAGAAGAAGTGCTCTAATGCCGGCTGAGCCGGCTCGGTGGCGCCGCCATGAGGTGCTTCCAATTTGGAAGCCTCCCGGTATCTGTGAGGAGCTTGTCCAGGTCTAGTTCACCACAGGGCAGAAGGAACCACGATATTTCTCCTCTGGGGGGGCCAGTCTGAAGGGGTGAGTCCGCCTTCGAATTGCAGCCCTGTCGGAGCCAGTGGAGGGGACGCAAGGGTCGCAACGCTTTAGAAGACTTAGGGGTCGCCGCTTTAGACTTGGGGGTAGCAGTTAGGCCGGAGCTGCGTGTCTGGATTCGGTTCCTGGGAGTCAGAGGCAGCGGAAACGCAAGGCATGAGGAGCTTGCCAGGGCACACAAACTCAGGGTAAGCACATCACCGGGAAGCACTGGGGCACGATTCTCCAGAGGGACCGCTGCTGTGGTCTGGGCCGCTGTGCTAGCTGGCAGCCTCACACCACCTCAGACTGGCCCTAAGCCCAGCATCAAAACCTTGCTGAGAGCAAGTAGAGGCCAATGCAAAGTCCACTGCAGACAGCGGCCCCAAGAAAGACATTGTAGGCGCAGGGCTGCGGGTTACCCTCGAAGTTGCAGTAACTTTGGCCCAGCGTCTGGTCGATCATGATGACCATCAAGGCGATGTACAGCGCAGCCGCCAGCAAGTCGTGAAGAAAGTTGACCCGCCACCAGTATTTGTCAAACAGCCTAATGAATAAGAGGATCAGGGTCGTCAGGCAGAAGAATGCAGACGTGAAGAGTGCAAAGTACACAGGGCCACGGAACCCGCTCTTGGCTGTGAGGATGATGAAGGCGGCCCCAACCAGCAGTTGCAGCATCTGCAGCATGCCCATCACGCTGTACAGGAAGCGCCAGTTCAAGTTCATGGTTCCCATGAGCGGTTCAGCTGCGGCCAGAGCAGTGGAATAGCAGTGCCTTGCTCTCAGGGTGGGCCAGGCAGAGATGCCCGCTGCTCCCGCTGTGGCCTCAACACTACCCTAACAGTTCTTATCACTTGCTGTCTCCTCTCCACCCTTCCTTCTCTCCTCCCTCCAGCCCTCCTATCTTTCTCTTTTCCTCTCTCCACCCCACAGACCCTCCCTTTCCCTTGCCCCTCCTTGCTCTCCACCCCTGACTCCCCCCTCCCAGCTTGCTGCTATCTCATTATTTCCCCCACTGGTCACACTGGCACCCCCACCTTGTCCCTCATGTCCAAACTCCCTGCTCAGATTCCTTAATCCTAGCAGAGGGGCTGGTGCATCCCCTAGTCCTTCCTGGGCCTCCCTGCCTCTCTGCTTGGTAAACTTTGCCACATCTAGAGCAGGCAGGCTTGCCCTCTTGGGCTCTAGTCCTGCCTAGGAGCTGAAGCTGGCTTCATGAATGCCCTCCTGTATCTGGCTGGGGCCCTTTCTTTCTGCTTTCTCCTTTCCTGGCATTCACCAGGACCTCCGGGCTCTTCCTTGGTGTGAGAGGAGAGCAGAACTGGTGTTCAATTGGCATTCATTCTGATGTGGGCATCTTGAATATCCTCCAATATCTGCAACAAGATGGCAGATGGGGTACACATGCAGTGAGGAGCTCCGTCAGCAACAACACAGAATACCAGACCAAACAGCCTCAGGGGATGGTGCTAGAACTCTGAACCACAAATAAAGGGATATTTAGAAGACTGGAAGGCTTACAGCTAGGGAAATTTGTAGCAAAATCAAGAAATCCATTGCTTTCTAACTTAAAAGGCTCAGCTATTCTGGGAGTCTTTATCTGGGGAGCTACCAAGTTAGGGCGGGAGAGGTCAGAACAGCCACAGACGCTCCCCTGACAGAACCGCAGAGATACAGGTGTGGACGTTCTGTTTTGGTATCTGTTCATTGGTCTCTCTGTCTGTGACTAGAGGGGATGCCTGAGCAAATGGATACCACACCCACATCCCTGGAGGGTTCTACTACGCATGTGCACAGATCTCCACCAAATTTAAAGTTAAATGGCCACCACTCTTCTGTCAGTTTGTCTTACTGTGGTGACTTGTGAGTTGCTGTGATTCTGAAAGCTATGCCACTGGTAATTTAAATACCAGCAGGGTCACCCATGGAGGACAGGTTTCAGCTGAGCTTCCACATGAAGACAGACTAGGAAAATAGAGTGATGAACTACTTCCAAATGTATCGTCACTGAAACCCTCCTGAATAACAGAGAAACACTGTCAGATATAGTGCCGAAAAATGAGCCCCTCAGTTTGGAAGGCACTCAAAATGCGACTGCGGAAGAGCTGCTTCCTCTAAGTAGACCTGACCCTGATGACGCAAATGCAGTAAAGCCCATGGGAGAAAAGCCCGTGGGAACTTCATTTGCTGATGGGGTACAACTGAAATGAAAAGAAACAGCTGTAAACATCCATTGAAAATTGGAACATGGAATGTACTAAGTATGAATCTGGGAAAATTGGAAGTTGTCAAAAATGAAATGGAACACATAAACATCCATATATTAGGCATTAGTGAGCTGAAATGAACTGGTATTGGCCATTTTGAATCTGACAACCATATGGTTTACTATTCTGGGAATGACAAATTGAAGAGGAATGGTGTTGCATTCATTGTCAAAAAGAATATATCCAGATCAGTTATGAGGTACAATGCTGTCTGTGATAGGATAATATCCATGTACCTACAGGGAAGCCCAGTTAATACCACTATCATTCAACTTTATGCACTAACCACTAAAGACGGTGAAGATGAAAGAAGAATTCTACCAAGTTCTTCAATCTCAAATCCACCAAACATGCATTCAAGATGTATTGATCATTACTGGTGATTGGAACGCAAAGGTTGGGAGCAAAGAGGAAGGATCAGTAGTTGGGAAATATGGTCTTGGTGATAGAAATGATGCTGGAGACTGAGTGATAGAATTCTGCAAAATCAATGATCTGTTCATTTCAAATACTTTCTTTAGACTGCATAAAAGATGACTATGCACATGGACCTTGCAAGGTGGAATGCATAGAAATCAAATTGACTACATCTAGAGAAAGAGACAATGGAAAAGCTCCAGATCATCAGTGAAAATAAGGCCAATGGAGAGATACTAAAGCAAATGGAAGAAATGAGGAGGTCCAAGAGCTGAACAGAAAATTTCAAAGATCAGCTCAAGAAGATAAAGCCAAATATCACAAC
>NW_006409253.1:91674-95530 GCF_000296735.1 Chrysochloris asiatica | reverse complement strand
ACTGGACCAATAAACAACATTCTTATCAATGGAGAAAAGATTGAAGTTGTCAAGGACTTCATTCTTCTTGGATCAACTATCAATACTCATGGAAAATAGCAGTTAAGAAATCAAACAACGTATTGCATTTGGCAAAACTGCTGCACAAGACCTTTTTAAAGTGTTGAAGAGCAAAGATGTCCTCAATCTGAGGACTAAGGTGCGCCTGACCCAAGCCATGGTACTTTCAATAACCTTCTATGCATGCCAAAGTTGGACAGTGAATAAGGAAGACCATAGAAAAATTGATGCTTTTGAGTTATGGTGTTGGAAGAGAATATTGAAAGTGACATGGGCTGCCAAAAGAACCAATAGATCCATTTTGGAAGAAGTGCAGCCAGAGTGCTCCTTGGAGGCCTAGATGGGCAAACTTCGTCTCTCATACTTCAGATATATTGTCAGGAGGGACCAGTCACTGGAGAAGGATATTATGTTTGGTCAGAGAAAAAGAGGAAGACCCCCAACGAGATGGATTGGCCAAGTGGCAGCATTGATGGACTCAAGCATGGCAACAGTAGTGAGGCTGGCCCAGGATCCGGTAGTGTTTCGTTCTGCTGTGCATATGGGTAGGTACCGACTTGATGGCACCTAACAACAACAACTCTCCTCAAACTCATCCCCTCCAAAGCTAGATTATTTCCTAGTGTTTGTTGCAGTAAGGGACCCTTACTTCCCAGAGGTTTCATTGCCCCTCACACATTCCACATGGGAAGTCCTATCAGACTCTCTCTCTTTTATCATTCCCCCCTCCTCATCCTCCTGTGTTACCTAGATTTAAAGTATGCCACCTAACATGACTAGGACACAAACCCAGGTTGGAATGGCAGAAAGACCTGTATGTTTGATCACTACGCAGAACTGCCTGTCATCAAGCATAATGCTGTTTGACATAGTTGTAATGCATTGTCTGGTGTGGTGTGGAGTATGGGTGTGGCACTGTGGCTTAATGCGCTGGACTGCAAAGTTGGTTTGAACTGCAAGGTCAGAAGTTCAAGCTCACCAGCTGGTCCTTGGAAACGCTATACAGGGTCGCTGTGGGTAACAACTCAATCAATGGCACTTAAAAACAACAGTGCATTAAACCTAAAAATACCTGAGAGATTGAGATAATTACTTTCCTCATTTCACTAAAGAGGAAGACCAAGCTTTACAGGGATCACAAATTCATCACTTTAAGATCACAAATTCATCACTGCCCAGGTCTTCATTCTTCTCTCCTTTTCCCATCTAACTTGTGTGTTTAAACTACAGACTTTAGTTATTCTTCACAAAGCCCTCCCACCACTACCACCAATGACCCCATGATTGGGTTCCTGTCTCTTCTGTGTGGCAGAATTCACAATCTGGACCCCTCCAACTTCCTGGTTTCCCACTGCCTTCTATTATCTATACCCACCACCCCCCAGCATACCAACCCCATTAAGGCTCTTAAATGTCCCAGATTAGCCCAGAATACTCTCCCTTTCCAGACTCCAACATGGCTAACATATCCTTCAATTAACAGTTTAGATGCTTCTTCCTTTTTTCCAGTCTCCCAGTCAGCTGACTGCCCACTCTCCTAGGTCTCTCCTTGGGGCATCCCTTTGTAGTCATGTTGCATGACCCACTGTAACCATTGTATTCCATATCTTCTCATTTTGTGCCTGGTGCAGAGGAGACCCTCATATATGTCAGTGAAGAAGTTGACTGAGTGGCAGCAAGTGTCACATTTTTACTGGTCCCGCTTGCTCTCAGAGGGGTGGGGAGTTTCTAAAGAATTAGTAGTACCAAGTCACTGCTTCTCAGTCATACCCAAAAGTAAGCATTCACTTACAAGCTCTTCTTTGCAAAATGAAAATACACTTCAGAGAGAGAAGAGGTCTGTCTGTGTGAGTGAAGAAGGCCCTTTGGGATTGGGGTATACAGGCTTATAAAGGTATGAGGTCTCTTTCTGTAAGAGTGGGCTAATACATATTGACTAGGAGGAGTAGAATGTTGAATATTCATCTTTTTTTTAATAAAAGGGCTCAGGCTTTTTGGAAAGGGAGTGCCTTCTGCAGTTGTCAGCTCTAGGCTTTATCTCCATGGGTTGTCTGCTTCTGGCTAGCTGTTTCTATTAGGGTTTCAGGTCCTGATATCCTTATCTTTGTCCCCAGGCTCTTCTTCTCAGGGTTACTATTCCTGTTGGACTAGAAATATCCTTCCCCATTTCTTGATCCCTTTCTGGTAGGAGAGGACTCAGGAAAAAGGGTGGATATGAAGCCAGGGTAAGAGAGGCCAGAGGTTCTAAACTTTCCCTGATATTTCCCCCATGAAGACAGAGGAAACTTAAAATATTTTGGAGAATGGGACATCAGGCTTTGTCTAGCTGCTTCTTGCTGATTTGGGGTGTTGAGTAGTTGAAGTTCCAACTCTTCCCTCTTCACTCTCCCTATATGCTGGGTTCTTATTCCCGGGGAGCAAGAGTTGGCTATCCAGTTCTGGCCTCATCCAAAGGGTCCAGTGATGTTGGAAGGATAGTATATTCCTGTCGGTTGTGCAGGACTTGAATTTTAATGGCCTGGGGAAGAGAAGAGACAAATCTAACTATAAAGTTTAATATAACCGAACCCAAAGTCAAAGTAATCACAAAAATAGCTGTTGTCACAATTAATGGAAGGAAAAGAGAGAGTAATTATGAGGGCAGTGAGGACGATCTCAATGATGGGGTACTATTTTTTAATTTGGGGGCAGATTCCAGAATGCTATTAATGTTGTCTTGTACTTGCCCTGACTGATTTACATATAAACAGCATTGTTCCTTGAGATACAGGTAGGCTCCTCTTTTATCCACTGTGAGAGCTCTAAGGCTCTAGCATAGAGTCTAGTTACTCTTGCAACAGAGTCAGTGTCTCACTGGTTTTGACTAAGGAACCTCTGGAACCTTTGTAAGGAACTTGAAGATACTTCTCTCCAGGGGGGTGAGATGAGTAGTAAATGAGTTAATGGAGGAAAGGAAAATCTGTTAATTTGTTCTCTGGAAAGTACCCTCCTATGTCTGAGTGAATGGGTCCTTACTCTTTTAGGGGAATAGGGCAAACATAGCCCTGATTTCTAAGTGATGGTTATAGTCAGTAAGCTTACTACAGGGGTAGACAAAAAGCAGTGGTGTTCACTATTTGTGTATCAGATTGTGAGATGAAAGAACTCTTTTCTCTTGGGACACTCAGTGATTTCCACTACTAGACAGGAGGAAGTGGATAGGAGATTTTAAAACTGAATAAGTCACCCAAGGCTCACAAGGAGATACTGGAAATGCATGAGCCGGGGCACTCCTTGAACCTGGAGCCCTTTGTACCTCTTGTTCCTCTGCCACTAGGACCTTGTAGCCTCCTCCTTGCTCCTGCAGCAACCAGGAGCAGCCCTGGGCTCAATGACTTTGCTTCTCCCACCTTGGGCAGGATGTTTGAGGACACTTACTTGCATTGTTTTTTAGGAAATCTGGTAACATAATGATTATGAATCAGGCTGCTAACCTCAAGGTTGGCAGTTCGAAACTACCAGCCCTTCCTTGGAAGAAAGATAAGGCTTTCTGCTTCCAAAAAGATTTACAGCCTCGGAAACCCTGTGCAGGGCCACTATGAGTGGGAACCGACTCCATGGTCCTTAACAACAACTTGTACTTTTGGGCTGAGGTGTTCCCTGAGTCCGATGCCACCACACTGAAAGCAGTCTCCTTTTTCTCTGAGGTCTGTAGAGATGGCAGATGGACACTGAGCTGCAATGGAGGCTGCAAGAATGTTATCTCTTTGGCAGTCAGTCCCTTTTCCATTATCTGTAGACAGGGGTGGTGACTCCT
>NW_006409253.1:90446-91464 GCF_000296735.1 Chrysochloris asiatica | reverse complement strand
AATAGCCTTCCTCTATTTACTTCTGGGTTCTCACCCTTGCTCTGTACTACCTCTGACACTTGGTAAAGTTGACAGTCTGAAT
This sequence comes from Chrysochloris asiatica, assembly GCF_000296735.1. Classification (NCBI taxonomy): domain Eukaryota; kingdom Metazoa; phylum Chordata; class Mammalia; order Afrosoricida; family Chrysochloridae; genus Chrysochloris; species Chrysochloris asiatica. The sequence goes on along the minus strand of NW_006409253.1, from coordinate 91,382 downwards.
TTGAATAGCCTTTATCTCTTTAGCCAAGCATATTAACATGTGATTATGATATGGTAATTCTGGACCTCTGTTACAGTTTGGTTCTTTTTATTAACTGAACAGCAAAGAGGGAGTGAAACGCCCACTGCTTTTTAGGACAGATTAAATATATAACAAATATGTTTGACTGTGCTCAAAATGTAGGCCTTTTTGTCAGACAAGTAACAGTATAAAAAGATGACAGAAAAATTCTTCCAAGTGAGTTCAAACAACTTAGCAGGGTCATCAAACTGCTCCATGAACTTTCCTGGCTCCTGGGAAGAGCTACCCAGCATTTCTGTAATTGACCTGAAGACTGGTAGACCAAATGGGACTTGGACTCTTACAAGTTCCTCTCCCATTGCTGCTGGATTGGGTACTTCCTGCAAGGGTAGTATAGTTGGGAGTGTTGGGACAATAGGTGAAGGACAGGTTGGAAGGAGAAGTGACACATGTCCCAAAGGGGCAGTGAGCATTTTACTTAGCTCTGCTTCTTGCTCAGAACTTTTTTCCTTATTTATTATTTTAAAAGATTTTTATTGTGAATTGAGTGAAAGTTTACAGAGCAGATCATCAGTTTTACATTCAACAAACAAATCCTACACCTTCTTTCATTACAATGATTATAATCTCCTCCATGTAACATCAGTTAACAGTATTTCTCTCTATTCACCTTAGATTTTTTTTTTTTAAGAAAACAAGACAAAAAACACTCAAGCATATATAATAATTTACACCTGCAAAGGGCACATTCTGCACGTCAACCTCCTGGCCACCAGCTCTTAGTCCCCCTTGGCTGCTCACCATCTCCATGTCCCCATCTCTGTCTCCACCTCTGGCATCCCTGCTCTTCTGGATAAGGTCCTGCATTCTGCTTGTGCTCTTCTCCCTTGATGGTCCTAGGGTCCTGTTTCTGTA
>NW_006409253.1:89176-89648 GCF_000296735.1 Chrysochloris asiatica | reverse complement strand
TGATCATCTTTCTTTGAAGATGTATGGTGGGTGGTGAGTTTGCACCGCTGACCTTGCAGTTCAAATGAACTTGCAGTCCTGTGCTTATTCTACAATTCTACCAAGACTCCTTCTTGCTATGTTCCATCGAGTTGTTCCCACTCGTAATGTTACAGCAGTTTTAAATTAGAGAATGTCACTGCAGCTCTTGATCCATCATCAAAGAAACTGAGGCCACTCGGGAAGAGGTGAGGCAGAGTTTCAGATTTTATTAAACCGGCTGGTTCAGAGGAGCTAATTTCTCCAGATTTTGAGGCCTAAATATAGGGTAGTGTAGACTTATATGAGGTCAAAATAAGAGTGGGGTTAGGTTGTAAACCTGCTTGAAGATAGGAAGAAACCAGAGGATTGGTTCCATTCAGTAACCTGGTTAACATTTTAGCTTGTCTCCTGGGCAAAGAGGGCAATGAATGTTTTTACCTTTTCCTTTTCA
>NW_006409253.1:83243-88351 GCF_000296735.1 Chrysochloris asiatica | reverse complement strand
GCATCAGACTGCAAAGTCATTTGAACTGCAAGGTCAGTGGTTCAAGCTCACCAGTAGCTCCTAAGAAACCCTATACAAGGTTGCTACGGGTCAAAATCGACTCTATGGTTACTGTTAGTCCTACCTTGGTGGTATGGGTGTATATATTACACAGATTTCTCCCTTTCCCACACCCCAAAGTCCAATTTAAATAAGCCCCACGGCAGACATCCTCATGCTTCAGCCATTCGTAGATCAGCCAGCTCCTGATTTGTGGCTGAAGCAGGGTGGGTTGTGCATCTCAGTGTTCCCTAGTAAGCGTTGGTAGGGTCAGTTTCAGCTTCTCACAGACACGAGGCTTTCTTTGGTCTGCTGTGGTGAATCCAGGTGGGGACTCCTTCTACCTTGGCTGCTGGGCTTGGGATCATTTCTTGTTCTAGTCCTCAGTAATCTTTGCAGATGCTTCTGGATGCCCTCCTGAAAGGAAAAACAAATCAGATACATTTATTACACTATGAGCTAAATACACCCATATGTTTTCATCCCATTAGAAGGAATCATGTCTTATGAGAGTCCCATTGTGTCCAAGTTTTGAGTTCGGCTAACTTGACAGCTGACCAGGTGGCTAGAAGGACTTCCCAGGGTCCAGTCCACTTTTTTCTAACTGGTTTTCAGGTCCATCTCTCCAGGTTCTGAACAGAATATGATCTCCAGGCTGGAAGGGGTCAGGTTACCTGTCAGAAAGGAAGCAGACCTGGGAAGAGCAATTTTACAAATAATAGAACGTGTGTGGTGGAGGTGTTGCACATCCCACTGCACCTTTAAACCTTGGCTGAGGTCAGGTAGAGGGTTAGGGAAGCTGCCTGGGAAGGTTTACTGTATACAACTTTATAAGGGCTCAATTTAAGCCCACTTCTGGGGGCTACCTGAATTTGAAACAGGGCTAAGGCAACATCTGGTCCCAATGTAGATAAATTTCCTGACAGTTTTGTCATTTGTCTCTTTAGTGTATGGTTTATTTTCTCAAACCTCCATGTTGAATGCAATCTCCATTTCATCGGTAGGTGTTTGCTGCTCCATTGTCACTTTGGACGCCCAGGAAGTCCAAATTTGGAGGTAATCTCCTTCAAGAGAATTTTTCACTATTTCTGTATTTCTTAGTTCTGGTGGGGGAAAACCTCTACCCAACCAGAAAAAGTGTTTATAAAAAATAAATAAAAAAAAACACCCAGGAAATATTTAATTCCCCCTGCTTGCAGGCATCTGCATGAAATCAACCTGTTAATTTTCGGGTGTTTTTTCCTTGATATTGGTGCAGGACAGACTGTCTTGGGATTTTTCTTGAGGCAGATAACAGTCAGAGCTAACCTCCTGATTGATTTTTTTTTAAATTTCTTGCCCTAGAACGAGGGCCTAATGAACCAGTCCAGGGGCCTCTTTCCTGTAGTGGGCGATCTCATAGACTCATTTAAGAATAGCAGGTACTAGTTTTCACAAGATCAGAACCATTCTATTAAAAAGCCATTTACTTTTTAGCTTCTAACTTCTCAGAACCAGAACAATTCTATTGTCATCTACTTTTCATCCTTTAACCCCTCTCTCAAATCCTTCTGCCTCAGTTCTACTCAAGTCCTCTGAGTACACATTCAGTTTTTCTTGCCAATAGTTCTAATGCCCTCATCAATGCAATCAGTTCAGCTTTTTCAGCTGAGATCCCTGGCAGGAGAGCTATTGCCTCTACCCGGTCTTGTGAGATTACTATTATACACCCTACTATTCGAGTCTCTTTTTCCACGTAACTACTTCTGTTCACGAATAACATCTAGTCCACCAGATATAGTCAAACAGGTCAGGTTGGCTAAAGAATACTTGGTCAATGATTTCTATACAATCATGGTTCAGCCCTCTAGTTGCCACATCAGGGAGGATGCCAGGTTTAGTTGCCCCATAATTTACAGGGTAATGTTCAGATTGTCCAATAAATAAACTGGTATTGCCTATCCATCCTGTTGTGAGCCATGTTGTTGTTGTGTTGTTGTGAAGTGCTGTTGAGTCGGTTCCAACCCATAGCGATCCTGTATAGGATTTCTGAGGAGCAACTGGTGAGCGTGAACCACCGACCTTGCAGTTCAAATGGCTTTGCAGTCTGGCACATTAACCCACAGCGTCACACCAGGATTCCGTTGTGAGCCATAGCTTCCCTTCTTTTGCAGCAGGGAGATGGCTTGATGGGGACAGGAACAAGCTAGTCAGAGTGAATCTCTCTGCCTCTTTCCTGAAAGGATATTGGTTTCTGTGGAATGGTCAGCTTCCAGGCTTCAATCAGACCTCAGCAAGGGATGCATGTTGGCTCTCTTCCCAGGGTTCCACTAGTCCACACAAGCAGTTTACATGATTCTTGATTTCCTCAGGCCAATGTGATTGGTTTCTGGAGTTTGAATCAGTAATTGCCAGGCATGTTCATGAGGAACCTTCATCTGCAGACTTTTGGTTTCAGAAAGCTGTTTGAACATGCAACTCTGGGAGCAGGTCCTGGCCCAGTAAGGGGACCAGACAGTTCTTTTCTTTTCCCCAATGAAACAGTCCAGGGGTTTCAGGAAGAACTGGTCCTCAGGATTCCCTGAGATCTCAGTCACCATCACTGTCCCTCACTGTTATTTTCAGCTGAGGTCCCGGGTGGGGGAAATAACGGTAGCAGAAATTGATGCCAAATTATGCTGGGCCCCGACACCATTAGTCTTCTGCAGACAATGAACCTTGTTCAACCATCTGTTGAGTTGGATGGCTTTTTCTGCCAGATCCTCCCCTGAGATTTGGGCATTTATTTTGTCAGTGTCCAGGTTTTTGCATAAGTACATCAGTCCTTAAGGCCATCTTTCCTTTCCGGGGTCCTTCCTGGGATCCCACAGGCTTACCCTCTCTTTAGTGGTCTTTTAGGAAGACAGTCATGGCCTGAGACTTCTCATGCTCTCAGCTGGTAAATACCTCGAAGGTGATGTCCACCAGCTGGGATGGATTCATACCAATTGCCCTGTCGAATTTCTGCCATTTCTTTCTAATATCCTGGGTGCTTTGGGAGATAAAAGTCATGTTAGCCATTCAGATATTTGCTGAGTTCTCAGGATAAAGGTCTGTGTACTTTACAGTAAGCTTCATAGATTCATTTAAAGAATTCGGAGGGGTCCTCAATTGGCTTCTGCTGAAGTCCCCTGCCCTTACCATGTTCAAGTTCTTTTGTTTAGGAACTCCCTTTTTCAGACCTCTGAGAAGGCACCTTTTATAGTGCTCCAGTTGTGGCAGGCCCATTTAGATTTTAATTTGTGTCAGCTAGAGGAATTGCCTTGACTGGGGCAAGGGTCCTTGTTCAGGTTTTTTTCTCCATTGATGCATGCTGTTTTGTCCCATGCCTTATCTCAGACCAGCCTTTTTCATTGCTTGTTTGAGCATTGCCAACAGAGCTTGAATATCTGCCCAATCAGGATGATGGGTAGAAAAAAATTGTGGTTATTAAATTTGTTATTTTGGTTGGGCCATCCTGGTGTGGCACTGTGGGTCAATGAGCTGGACCACCAAGTCTGTCTGAACTGCAAGGTCATAGGTTCCATCCCAACAGTCGCGCCTTGGAAAACTTACACATGGTCACCATGAGTCAGAACCGACTTAAAAGCACTGAATATCTGAATAAGAAGGATTTGAATTTTTCCTATTTAACAAGTCCAAGATAGAGAAAGAAGCATGTGCCAACTAATATCCTGCAGCTTGCCCTTCCATATTCAATCCTATGGGCATCTACAGAAGGGGTATTGCCTTGCCTCTATTCCAGGTAGCCCTCTACCAAAATGGGCCCCTTGAAGGATGTGATATAGAGAAATCACTTCCAAACTGCTTTCTTCATGGCTGAATATGGCTGGGCAGGTTCACTAGGTCAAGTTATAATTTTCTCTAATGGTAGCTGCTAGTGGACCAAGAGTTGTAATAAGACAATGTTAAAATCAAAAGCTGTATTTCACAAAAAACTAACCATTCGTATATCTTTTTATATTCACACACAGGCCTGCTTAGTACTGTTTTCACCTAATACTCATCTGTATTCATTTTTCCTCTGCTTGGCATTCATATTAGCGGTATAAATGCATTTTAGTACATATACGTGATATAGCGTACATACATATTCATGGAATTCCAGGTTGTATTCAGTTTATTAAACATAAATACAAGACAAAAACATAATAATTTTACTAACAAAAACACAATCCTACACAATGGTTTAACAATTCAAGCTGTAAGATGATATAAGAATTTTAAGGATCCATTCAAAGGTTATTTTTCCCATCATCTAGATAATACATTGGCCAAGCTGTATTATAGTAAAACACCATTTCCTTTGATGACATAGGAGGGTACCTGTTGCAGACCGTGAAGGGTCTGGTCAGAGGTTCGTGGCCCTATTGGCCCGAGTATAACGGATCTAGCCACCTGGCAGTTAATAACAAATTATTTTTATTAATTGCAGACATGAAGCCCTTGATATACACAGATAAATGTAATATTTTCCTAAAAGTCAAGACTGTAAAATTCTAAACAGGCAAAGTTCTTCCCTCAGAGAATTCATTCAAGGTAAATTGGGTGGCTCCCTGGTCTGTTCCAAGGACAATAGGAATGCCCTCCCTAAAGTGTTTCCAGGTGCTGCCTATTCACCCAGGCTTCTCTTTTCCTGAAGAACCTGGGCTGGGCAGCCAACACAATGGGAATCCTCTCCATCCTCCCTTTCCTCCCTCCATTTGAGACTAGGTGCTAAAAGGTATGTTAATTAAGTTTGAGAAACCAAGTTGCTGTAGTGAGATTCGAACCTGCGAAGTATGTCTGGAAAAGTAAGATTGACAGCTGTACTTTGTCTTAGTCTCCTCCTAACTTTGTGTAAAGTACCTCCCCTAAATAAAAGGAAGGTGCAGAACAAATCCAGGGGCATTACGACTGGCAAGGCGTGCGTTACAGCATCCAGGGGGCACAGTCCAGCCTTGCAACCATACTGCCTGTTTAGCTAAGATGTTTAATATGCAGGATATTACGGCCTTCGTGGCTGAGATGTTTGCAATGCAGGATCTGCCTGATGCCAGTCCAGCATTCAC
>NW_006409253.1:80929-82808 GCF_000296735.1 Chrysochloris asiatica | reverse complement strand
CACTCTGCGCCAGCAGTGAGGACTGTCTCTTTAAGCCTTATGAGATTCGCTACCAGCTCGGTACCAGACACTTACACACTCCTGCACACAAGACTTCCCTTTTAAAATTGTTAACATACATTCTGAGACTGTTGGCTCACTATGCGAATTCCCCATATCACCTAAGTAGTCCCCAGCTGGAGCCATGGAACCACAGAGACTGGGCTTGACAAGCTGAGCTTCAGTTCCTTGTACTCAACCAATCACACAGAGTTTATGGATGCTCCACCCCCTTAGGGGCGTTCCTGATTGAGGCCTCTAGATGAGACCTTGGAAGGGTATTAGCCTTCCACTTCTGTCCACAGGGACAGGCCTGACTGGGTTTAACCCAGGCGCCAGGGCCTTACCTGTTGCAGAAGTCCTGCCTGTTTTCTCTGGTTCAACCTCTCATTTCCAGTGGGGTCGGGAGAGGTGGATGTGGTGCTGGCTGCCCCCACTCAGAGGAGGAAGAACTGTCAAATGTGGTGGTGGTCGGCCAATTCATCCACCAAGGGAAGCTCACCATCAGCCACGCCCTGACTCATATCCAGTGGTTCAAAGGGCCACCATGGTCTGTTTCCAAATGTTACAGCAGTTTTAGATTCCAGAGTGTCACTGCAGCTCTTGATCCATCGTCAAAGAAACAGAAGCCACTCAGGGAGAGGTGAGGCCATTTCAGATTTTATTAAGCCAGCTGGCTCAGAGGAGCTAATTTCTGAGGCCCGAATATAGAGCAGTGTAGACTTATATGGGGTCAAAATAGGGGAGGGATTAGGTTGTAGACCTGTTTGAAGACAGGAGGGAACCAGAGGATTGGTTCCATTCAGTAACCTGATTAACATTTTAGCTTGTCTCCTGGGCACAGAGGGCAGTGAATGTTTTTACCTTTTCCTGTTCAAAAGGAATCCTCTATAGGATTTCCAAGGAGCAGGTGGAGAGTTTGATTAACCACCCTTGCAGTTCAAACCGACCTTACAGTTTAGTGTTGAATCCTACAGTGTCACACCAGGACTCCTTAGTAGACACTGAGTAAAATGATTTCCCTTTATTCCCTCTTCTCAACCTTAACTCAGAAATGCTTTCTTAGGGGATCAGAGTGCCCCCTTCAGGACTTCTGTAAACAGCAGAAAGGAAAATTTACATCCTACAAGAGATTGGAGATGTGGATATGAAACAACTCAGGAGCTCCCTCTGGTAACTTGCAGTCACCATTAGTGCTGGGAAAGGAACTTCACATCCTTGGTGTTGTCAGGAGAGGAGTCAAGATACCTGCAGAACAAAGGACTTTCAGACTGGAAACTTGTGAAGCTATTGGTGTCCTGTGGCCTATGCACATGGGCCCCTCCTGGGCTCTGGCCACCTTCCTGTGTACCTTTCCTTTAGCTTTCTTGACTCTTGCTAGCTGCCCCCTCTGACCCTAGTCCGTGGGGCTTCTCTCCCCAAGAAGAACAGTCAGATCAATTTGCCTTCTTTCCTTGATGTTCTAGGGAGCGTAGGGGTAGAGAGAGCAGACCTGGGAGAGACACTTCACCTCAGTAAACCTCGGTTTCCTTCCCTGTAAAAAGGAACAACTCCCCTTCCTTTGAACAATTTTATTAAGATTTCTACAGGAAACTGCCAAGAGAGTAACAAAATTAATCCATGTAAGAAACTGTATTGATTAAATTCATTAAAATTCAGGAAAGCTCACAAAATTCTTGCAGTTCCTAAATACTGTTTATATTGTGGTGGATGTGTGCCATGGAGTTGATTACAACTCATACTGACCCTTTATAGTGTTTCCAGGCTGTAAATCTTTACAGAAACAGAGAGCTTCACCTTTTTCTTTCAGAGTCACTGGTGGATTTGAACTATTGACATT
>NW_006409253.1:79646-80204 GCF_000296735.1 Chrysochloris asiatica | reverse complement strand
CCCGTAAAGATTTACACCCTCGGAAACCCTGTACAGGGTCGCTATGGGTCGGACCCGACTCGACGGCACTTAACAACAACAACAACAACAACTGAAAGAGGGAGTAGTTATCTTATATTTCAGAAACAGATGATCCTAAGACCATCAAGAAGGACGGGCATGAATGGAGCATGAGATCCCTCCCTAGAAAAGTAGTGGAAGCAGACACAGTGACAGAGGTGGTGGCTGGAGAGACAGAGCAGCTGTGGGCTCTAGGCCCATGGATGGAGTAAGGCTGTGTGCCTGCGAGCAGGAAACTGACTTGCAGAATCTGCCCTTTGGACACTTGAATGAATATATATTCTTTCATTTCTATGTGTGCATCAAATGCTTTTTGCTTTGTTCATTTGTGAATTATAAGATGTAAATGGGGAGCCACAGAAAGTAGGATAACTGTTGTTGCAGGGAGGAGGTTGTAATCAATCAGATGAAATAGAGTATATGATTTGTTGAATGTAAAGCTGATGATCTTGTGTGTAAACCTTCACTCAATTCACAAAAGTTAAAAAGTAATAATAT
>NW_006409253.1:69766-79546 GCF_000296735.1 Chrysochloris asiatica | reverse complement strand
ACATAGAAAAATGTGATTTCCCAGGTCTTTCTTTTTCATATCCCTTCTTTCAATTACCTGCTTACTTTGCTACCCTCATTCTTTCTGGTTTACTCATTCTCCTACCTCACCTTGGACTACTCCATCTCTTTGAAAAGCAGACAGTTTTCAGGAAAATACACATACCTCTTAGAAGCCTCAGCCTTGAGTGGATTCATTATGTCCTCCAGGAGCAATATCTGATTTCAAAGTGGCCCCAGTGTTCGACAGGAAATGTCAGACTCAGTGATCAACAAGAAAAGTCAAACTAGACCATGTCTGAACACCTGGTCTCCAGAAAAGAAAACCAAATTTCACTTCAACATTCAGAGTCTGCCAGAGGAGTACCAGGCTTAGTGACTGGCTGCCCAGGGGATAAGTGTGACCATGCACATGGTTCTACCTTTCTCTGGGGTTGTGTTTCTTCTGCTAGTAAATAACAGTAATATTGCCAGTCTCCAAGACTGTTGGGAAGATTCCATTAGATAAGGCAGTAAAAGGACATTTTCAGTTGTAAAATCTCCACCAAGCTAAAGGCAATGAGAACAGTAAATTACCAGTGTTTGTAAAAATGGGAACCATTTTTTTATTTAGTGTGCAATTAAGGGCTAAGGGAATAGTAATAGATCATAAGCAGAAATTTAACTAAATGTTTTGTATAGAGAAGTTGTTATAAGGAAGTTGTTCCGTTTCTTCTTAACTACAAAACTTTAAATGCTTCTTGTTTTTCTTGTTTAATCAATCATGAGAAACAACTGTGTTGTCAGTTACCATAGCAAATAATGTTTAGGTACATGTTGTGATTAATGAATCTATAGAAAATAATAGGTGAAGGTAGAAATAGGAGTTAAGATTTAGAATTATGTTATAAATTTAACCTGACATTTTAAAAACAATAAGGTTTGCTTACAGAAATCAGATATTGTCTAAATAAGTAAAGGGGAACAAGGAAGATTTTGATATTCTTGATGTTCTATATTGAAATGATTAATATGTATGATTTAGACCACTACTTTTAAAAGAATGATTAATAGATTGATGGTATAGAGTAATATAAAAACTATTTGAGAATTTGAAATAAAGAGAGAGCAGATTCACCATTCATCGAGACCCATTGATTCTGTGAGTTTCATTTCTTCGCCAAACGCCACACATCCCTCTAGGACCCCCTAATAAGATTGTCAGGGCTGGCTGTCGACAGGCTGGGAGATGGGGGAAACACAGGTGGGGTGTGATCCAGGGAACAACCCCAGAGCAGACACTGTGGGCCACAGAAAGCAACCAGGGTCTGAGCACCAGGAGACCCCACTATGCTCATACTTAGCTGTGTGACATTAGGCAAGTGTTGCCACCCCATCCAGCACTTCAGTTTCCCTTCCTGTAAACTAATGGGATTTGATGAGAATGAGCCCCTCTGGCTTCAACACCACAGTCATTCTCTACCTGCCTGTCAGGCAAGGGGCTTCCCAAACAGAGGGTCCATTGAGAACTGGGAGAGGAGCCTCTGGAATTGCCTCCAGCCTGTCAGGGAGGACACAGGCAGTCTTCTTCCCACTGATTCCTGCCTCAGGACACCCGGGTCTCCTGCCCCTAACTGCACTGGGAACCTGTGAACTCATCTTTCTTCCCCACCCAGAGGGACTGGGTCTGAGGCCAGAGGGGTGGGTCAGAGAAGGGGCAAACAAGCAGGGCAGCCCGGCATAAGATGGAGGGAGGTTGGGGCACTTGGCACAGAGGGTCACTGCAGAAGACCCACAACACACAACTCGGACAAATCAAAGTTTATTCAGAAAAGCAGATTAGTAATCACCACTAACTACTAAGTGAGGCACATTGGACACTTCATCTTGCCCACACTCTCGCCTCCTTTTGGCCCTTGTAGGACACTGTAGAAATCCTCTTCTGGTCTGCACATAGTCCCAGAGTTCTGAGCTGGGACCTGCCCAGCATGTTCTTGGGCTGGACAATGTCCTGATGTTCAAAGAGGATGGCTTATAAAACTGTTTCCAAAAATTGTGGCCGGGTCAGGTGACCATACCTCTGGCATGAGGCCTCAGTAGGGAGTTAGTGCAGTCTTCTTGCACAGTCTCACATCTGGACAACAGAAGGACTGTCACACTGCTGGAAGCCACGTGGAAAGGCATGTCTAGACTGTTCCATGTTACAGGCACATCAGAAAGTTACAGACAATGGCAAGGGCACATCAGGATGGATGAGGCACATGAATACCAAGGAGATTCTGCTCCTGAGTGAGGTCCCCTGACCACAGACAAAGAACCCCAGGCTCTGGAGGAAGCTCTCTAGGATTGGGCCCCAGCTGAGGATACAACTTCAATGATCTAAAAAGAGAGGTAAGAAAAAACAACAAAACCTAGAGCTGAAACCCCATTGTTTAGTGCTCAAGGGCAGAGAACGCAGTGCCAGATGTCTGGAATCTTGTACCTGAGTCAAGGCACAAGGGGAACCAGAAAACCCCTGAGTGTAAGGCAAAATGAGTCCCCATCCATCTTGGTTCTTCCATGGATAGTGGGGAGTCAGTGTGAAGGGAAGCTACTAAGCAGGAGTTCTCTCCCTGCCACCACCCTTGGTGGCCAATGAAGACTCAAACCTTCCACTGTCCTGGGTCAGAGTGATGGTACAAGTCAGGGAACCTGGGCACTGGCAAATATTGGCACAGTCAGGCTCTGGGATTCTCCATGGTCTCGGCAACATGGAAACCTGCAACAGTAGAACCGAAATCACTGGACTTCTAAGGCACTCCAGAATTCCAAATCCAGGTTCTGGCTGACACCAGGGAACAGCCAACTAGGACTGCAATGTAACTGAGACATTGAAGGACTCGGGGCACCCTGGGGGTTCAGTGTTCTGGAATTTCCCACAGAAAAAAGGAAGAACAGGTATCTGACATGTATAAACCCCTCCTGGTGTACCTCTGTAGCATCTGCACTGGATTGTGAACCATAAGGTCAGCAGTTCAAACCTCCCTGCTGCTCTTCAGAAACCCTATACAGGATAACTATGAATCGGAACCGACTCGATGGCACGTCACAACAACAGTATCTGGTGTGTGGAGTTTTGGTGTTACACTCTAAGATAAGCACTGGGCTGCTTACCGCAAAGTCGCTGGCTAAAACCTACCAACTGCTTCTCAGAAACCCTATACTGGGTCACTATGAGTCCTAACCGAGTCGATGGCTCTTAGCAGCAACATGCATGCAAATGGTTGACATGCTCAGCTGGTAACCAGAAAGTTGGAGACTCAAGTTCACCCTGATGCCTCTCAAAAGAATGACTTGATGATCTACTTTTGTTTGTTTTGATTTGGGGATGTCAAAGGGCTCATAAAGGAAGGATATTTATTTAGACAAGTTAGGCACATAAATCAGAAAAGCTAGAGTTGTTTTTTTTTTTTCCAGCTACTTGGAAAGTTTCAGAGACAACATCAGTAAATCCAAGGCACTCCAAGCCCCCTCCTAAGGGCAAATTAGGAAATCTGCAATTTAGCTTGGCCTTGAAGAGTCAATGAATTACAGGACAGGGTGGGGTGGGGTGAAGTAAGCCCTCCCTAGACTTTCATGTCTGAAGACCCAAGTTCAAAGTGCTGCTTGGAGTTCTAGCCAAAGTACCCACCCAGCCCAGCATTCTCTTCTTGGGCAAGTTTTTTTGCTTTTTAATCACTGCTTGCGGTGCGGCTGAGCGCCTTCGAGCCCGCGGGACGCTGCGGGGGACCTGGGCTGGGGCGGCGGCGGCAGCGGCGACGTGGGCTGCGGCGGGCCCGCGGCGTCGGGCTGGGCGAATGTCGGGCTGGGCGGACGAGCGCGGCGGCGAGGGCGACGGGCGCATCTACGTGGGGAACCTTCCGACCGACGTGCGCGAGAAGGACCTGGAAGACCTGTTTTACAAGTACGGCCGCATCCGCGAGATCGAGCTCAAGAACCGGCACGGCCTCGTGCCCTTTGCCTTCGTGCGCTTCGAAGATCCCCGAGATGCTGAAGATGCAATTTATGGAAGGAATGGTTATGATTATGGCCAGTGTTGACTTCGTGTGGAGTTTCCCCGGACCTACGGAGGTCGGGGTGGGTGGCCCCGTGGTGGGAGGAATGGGCCTCCTACCAGAAGATCTGATTTCCGAGTTCTTGTTTCAGGACTTCCTCCATCAGGCAGCTGGCAGGACCTGAAGAATCCCATGCGAGAAGCTGGGGATGTCTGTTATGCAGATGTGCAGAAAGATGGAATGGGGATGGTTGAATATCTCCGAAAAGAAGATATGGAATATGCCCTACGTAAACTGGATGACACCAAATTCCGCTCTCATGAGGGTGAAACATCTTACATCCGAGTTTATCCAGAGAGAAGCACCAGCTATGGCTATTCAAGGTCTCTATCTGGGTCTAGGGGCTGTGACTCTCCATACCAAAGCAGGAGTTCCCCACACTACTACTCTCCTTTCAGGCCCTACTGAAACAACAGGCGATGGGAATTTGTTCTTCATTTTTTAGTGTGAACTGAGCTGCTTTGTGCTCAGAATCTACATTCCAGATTGATGATTTAGTGTCTTAGGAATTTTTTTTTTTTTTAAGGAAAAATAAAAGCAAAAAAACTACATCATTTCTACCAGGGCCATAATAGCAGTGAAACATTGTAAACTGCTGAAATTGTGGTTTTGGTTCAGAAACAAGTTGTCTATTTTTCACCCCTAATAATGGGAAGGAAATCAGTGCTGGGTCTTTGTGGGTTGCTCTACTATGGAGATCAGCAGTGACTGAGGGACTTGGCCTGTTCTGTTTAGAAATATATTTTAAACGTTTAGTAAAAAAAAAAAAAAAAATGCTTGATTGTGAATTATATGATAGTTTACATGGGAAAACATTAGTTTCACATTCTTGATTATCTTCTTTTGAAAAATCAATCAGTGAAGACCCTATGGATCCTAACCAGACAAGCAGCGACACCAGAGATGGAGGCAGAGGTGATGGCATAGAGAGCTGAGCAGATAAGGACTCTACACTCATGGAAAGAGAAAGGCTGGGTGATAGCGGCTGGGTGGCTGGATGCAAAATGTGTCCTTTGGTTGTTTAAATGATTATATATTCCTGCATGTTTTTGTGTACATAAACCAAAAAAAGAGGGAATAGAGGCAAATACTGTTAACTGATGATACACGGATTGATAAATGGTTGATTGCAAAACCAATGTTCTTCCATGGAAATTATCACTCCATTCACAATAAAAAAAATTTTAAATCCTACAGAGTACTGTTTTAGTTTGACATATATTAGGAGGACATGGGACTTCTGGTGTGGCGCTGCAGGATCAGTACTAGACAGTGAACCACTAGGTCGGCAGTTCAAATCCACCAGCTGCTCCTTGGAAGCCCTCTAGAGTGTGGCTATGAGTCAGAACTGATGCGAAGGCCCTTTGCAACAACAGCAACAACAGGTCGCCATGAGTCTGAATCAACTAGAAGGCACCTGGTATGAGGAGTATACATTGTCCGGAAATTCTTCCAGATTCAGAGGAGGAAATGGAACAAGGGAGATCATGGCTGACGTCACATGGATCTTGGCTGAAAGCAGGGAATAACAGACAGATATTTACTTGTGCTTTATCGACTATGCAAAGGCAGTTGACTGTGAATCATAACAAACTATGGATAGCATTTTGAAGAATTCAAAAGCACTTACTTGTTTGTGCTCATGCAGAACCTGTACATAGAATAAGAAGCAGTCAGCCATTCAAGCAGAACAAGGGGATACGGAATGGTTTCAAACCAGTAAAGGTGTGCGTCAGGGTGGTATCCTTTCAGCAGATTTATTCAGACTATATGCTGAGTAAACAATCTGAGAAGCTGGATTATATGAAGAAGAATGTGGCAAAAGAATTGCAGGAAAACTAATTAACAATATGTGGCATGCAGATGATACAACGTTGCTTGCTGGAAAGCAAAGAATTTGAAGAACTCACTGATGAATATCAAAGACTGCATGGATTGAGCCTCAATGTAAAGAAAGGCAAAACCCTCATAAGTAGACCAATAAATAACATCAATAAATAAATAAACAGGAAAAAAAATGAAGTTGTCAGAGATTTCATTTTACTTGGATCCATAAATAACACTCATGGAAGCAGCTGTTAAAAAAATCAAACAACATATTGCTTTAGGCAAATCTGCTGCCAAAGACTTCTTTAAAGTTTGAATGAGCAAAAATGTCACTTTGAGAACTAGATTATACCCACCCCAAGCCATGGTATTTCCAATCACCTCATATACATGTGAAAGTTGGGCAATAAATAAAGAAGACCAGAGAAGAATGAATGCATTTGAATTATGGTATTGGCAATGAATATGAAAGTACCATAAGCTGATGGATGAAGGAACAAATCTGTTTTAGAAGCTTGCTCCTTGGAAGCGAGGATACAGAGACTTTGTCATTTGTACTCTGGATATGTGGTCAGAAAAGACCAGCCCCTGGATAAGGACATCATGTTTGTCAAAGTAGAGAGTCAGCAAAAGAGAGGAAGACCCCTCAATGGATGGATTGATACCACGGCAACAACAATGGCTTCAAACACAGCAATTGTGAGGATGGTACAGGATGGGGCAGTGTTTTGCTCTGTTGTACATAAGGTCATATGAGTAAGAGTCGACTCGATAGCACCTAACAAACAAATCACAAAACATGGTCCTGAGGAAGCCAGATTCCCAGGGCTCTAATCTTAGTCCCACTAGCTGTGAGATCTTGTTCAACTTATTTAACCTTTCTGTGACTCATTTGGATAATAAAATCTACCTCAATAGGAGTATTGAGAAAATGATAAGAATACATGTAAAGATGTAAAGCATTTTGAGCCATGCCAGGCTAGGTAAATGCTGTTGTTGTTGTTAAGTGCCATAGAGTAGGTTCTGATCCATAGCAACACTGTATAGGGTTTCCCAGGAGCAGCTGGTAAGATTGACCCACCAACCTTGTGGTTCAAACTGACTTTGCAGTACAGCGCATTAGCCTATGTCACCACACCAGGACTCCAGATAAATGCTATGATGATTGTATCTTTAAAACTTGGTACAAGTTTTCTGGAATCCTGGTGTGGCGCTATATATCAGCACTGGACTGTGAACCACAAGGTCCACTGTTCAAACCCACCAGGTGTTCCTCAGAAACCCTATACAGGATCATTATGAGTCAGAACCAACTCAACACACTTATCAACAACAACAATGTAAGTACTCTACACTTTTACAACCACAACAAAGAAACTAACACCTCCTCATGTAAGTTTTAAATACATAGTCACAAAAACAACATTTTGGCCTCTCCTGTGGTAGGAGTCTTAGTATGCACTGGGAGTTAATGCCCTGGACTGCAAGGTCAAGTTGAAGCGCAAGGTAGGCATTTCAAACCCACCAGCTGCTCTTCTGAAACCCTATACAAAGTCGCTATGAGTCAGAACCAACTTTAAGGCTCTTAACAACAACAAAAAATGTGGTGCTGTGAGGTCAGTGGCTCAAACCCACAAGCTGACCCCAGAAAAAAGACCCGGCATTCTGTTTCTATAAAGTCCTGGGAACACTATGGGGCAGCATTAATCCACTGTATAGAGTCACTATAAGTCTGAATTGACCCAACAGCAATGGGTATATTTTATTGCAGTTTCTTCTATTGAAGACACCTCTTCAAAGAGCAGAAACCTTTTAAGGATCTAGCAAAAGATGGAATTTCACAACTTTCTAAATATTGTGTTAACTATTTTAGCCTTCTAACTTATTCTCTATAATAAGATTTTTTAACCTTTGGAAAATGAGGTGGGCTCTGTGTTTTTTGGTCAAAGCTCTATGATCCCTACCAGAAAACCAGGAAGTATCTTACCATCCAGGGACTTGGCCAGCTGCTCACCCCAGATCCAGATTCTTCTCCTCTCTTGGGTGATCTCTTACAAAGTGAAGTTCCTTTTGACTGGGAAACTATCACAAGTTGTGTAATGTCGTTGTTGATAAGTACTGTAGATTTGGTTCCAACACATAGAGACTCTGTTTCCGAGGAGCAGCTGGAGAGTTTGAACAACTGACCTTGTAGTTCAAGCTAACCTTGTGGTCCAGTGCTGTATCTTGCAGCGCTACACCAGGACTCCAAGTTGTATAAAAGGATGTTCAAATCCACCAAATCCCAGGTCTCCATGTATGGTCTTTCTCACTGGCCTGGCAGGAGGGCTGTCACCCTCAGTTAGAGAAAATCTCTGGGAACAAAACACACTCCCCAATCTTCATAGACCAATGGGCTGAGTCAGGGAAACACAGGCTGCTGGGAATCTTAAATTAAGAAAACAGGTCCAGAGACAATTAATACTATTAACAAAATAAGTCAATACTGTGGCTTTTACAGTGTCACTTCTTAGGGCCTTTGATATGCTAAGGAGCACCTTGAATATCCAAGATGAGGAGATACATCACCCTTTGGTCTTGAAATGGTGCTATATTGGCAATGCTGTTTGATCTAAACCCTCTTTTAGGAAGGCATGTCCTGGGGCAGGGTTCTAAGTACATCCACTGCTATGAAGTAAACAGAGCTGCACAATCTTAGAATGAGCCAGACTGCAATGCCGTCTGAACTGCAAGGTCTGTGGTTCAAGCTTACCCACTAGTGGCCCCTCGGAAAACCCCATACAGGTTCGCTATGGTTCAGAACCCACTTGACGGTACTTAACAACAACAACAAACTAATATTGTTCCGGCTGCTCCCAAGAGCAGGACAGGGGTTCCTATCTACAAAAAGAAGGGTTGGGGTCCTTACCCTAACATTCCATGATGGTTCAGGCCCTGGGGAAAGGTCTTTAATGCAAACAGATGGCAGTTAAGGGCCTGTATGAAAGAGATGCCTATGAGAGGAAGGCTGAGAAGGGGCTCCTATCACTAAATGCAGGAAGTTAGTAACATGTGTTTGAAAAAAGGCCTGCCAGGCAGAGGTGAGAGAGGACTCCAAAGGTGCAAGAGGTACTGCCCATTGGTTCTCTGTACCCATCCGCACGTCTGCAGATGATCCCCACCACAAGATATCGAAGCACCAAGGGGTGTGTTGTTGTTGTTGTTGTTATGTGCCGTGGAGTGGATTCCGACTCATAACGACCCTATACAGGGTTTCCGAGGCTGTAAATCTTTACAGGAGCAGAACACCTCATCTTTCTCCCTCAGAACAGCTGGTAGTTTCGAACTGCTGACCCTAAGGTTCGTAGCCCGATTCGTAACCACTACGCTACCAGAGTGTGCTAGGAGGACTAATGAATTAATGGCACATAATCCCAAACTCCTCACTCAACTCAAGACCAGCCAAGTCCTGTCCCCAGCTTCAGCAGCTGCCACACACTGGCCTTCCTTCTCCTCCATGGAAAGAAATGCCAGAAGTGCTCTAACGCAAGCTGAGCGGGCTCCGTGGCGCCGCCATGAGGTGGGTTCCAATTTGGGAGCCTCCTCGGATCTGTGAGGAGCTTGTCCACGTCTATTTCACAGCAGGGCAGAAGGAACCACGCCTCGGGGACTCAGAAGGGGTGAGTCCGCCTTCGAATTGCAGCCCTGTCGGAGCCAGTGGAGGGGTGCAAGAGTCGCAACGCTTTAGATTTGGGGGTCGCGGTTTGGCCGGAGCTGCGTGTCTGGATTCGGTTCCTAGGAGCTGGCGGCAGCGGAAACGCAGGGCATGGGGAGCTTGCCAGGGCGCAGGACCGCAGGGTAAGCGCATCACCGGGAAGGACTGGGGCACGGTTCTCCAGAGG
>NW_006409253.1:66914-69666 GCF_000296735.1 Chrysochloris asiatica | reverse complement strand
AGCCTCACTCCACCTCCGACTGGCCCTAAGCCCAGCATCACCACCATGCCGAGAGCAAGTAGAGGCAAGAGCAGAATCCGCTGCAGACAGAGGCCCCAAGAAAGACATTGTAGGCGCAGGGCAGCGGGTAATCCTCGATGTTGCAGAAACTTTGGTCCAGCATCTGGATGACCATGATGACCATCAAGGCGACGTACAGCGCAGCCGCCAGCATGTCGTGAATCTCGTTGACCCGCCACGAGTATTCGTAAAGCAGCCTGAGGAATAAGAGGATCAAGGTCGTCAGGCAGAAGAATGCAGACGTGAAGAGTGCGAAGTACACGAGGCCATGGAATCCACTCACTGCTGTGAGGATGATGAAGGCGGCCCCAACCAGCAGTTGCAGCATCTGCAGCATGCCCATCTCGCTGTACAGGAAGCGCCAGTTCAAGTTCATGGTCCCCATGAGCGGTTCAGCTGCGGCCAGAGCAGTGGAATAGCAGCGCCTTGCTCTCAGGGTGGGCCAGGCAGAGATGCCCGCTGCTCCCGCTGTGGCCTCAACACTACCCTAACAGTTCTTATCACTTGCTGTCTCCTCTCCACCCTTCCTTCTCTCCTCCCTCCAGCCCTCCTATCTTTCTCTTTTCCTATCTCCACCCCACAGACCCTCCCTTTCTCTTTCCCCTCCTAGCTCTCCACTCCCCACTCCCCCCTCCCAGCTTCCTGCTAGCTCATTATTTCTCCAACTGGTCACACTGGCACCCCCACCTTGTCCCTCTGGTCCAAACTTCCTGCTCAGATTCCTTAATTCTGAGGGCCAGGCTGGCGCACCCCTAGTCCTTTGTGGGCCTCCCTCCCTCTCTGCTTGGTAAACTTTGCCACATCTAGAGCCGCCCGGCTTGCCCTCTTGGGCTCTAGTCCTGCCTGGGAGCTGAAGATGGCTTCATGAATGCCCTCCAGTATCTGGCTGGGGCCCTTTCTTTCTGCTTTCTCCTTTCCTGGCATCGACCGGGACCTTCTGGCCCTTCCTTGGTGTGAGAGGAGAGCAGAACTGATGTTGAATTGGCATTCATTCTGAGGTGGGCATCTTGATTATCCTCCAATACCTGCAACAAGAGGGCAGATGGTTTACACGTGCAGTGAGGAGCTCTGTGTCAGCAACAATACAGAATACCAGACCAAGCAGCCTCACCGGATGGTGCTAGAACTCTGAACCACATATAAAGGGATATTTAGAAGACTGGAAGGCTTACAGCTAGGGAAATTTGTAGCAAAATCAAGAAATCCATTGTTTTCTAACTTAAGAGGTTCAGCTATTCTGGGAGCCGCTATCTTGGGAGAAACCAAGTTGGGGCGGGGGAGATCAGAGCAGCCACAGACGCATGCTTAACAAAACCGCAGAGATACAGGTGTGGACATTCTGTTTTGGTATCAGTTCATTGGTCTCTCTGTCTGCGCACCTCCATTCTGGTGACTAGAGGGGGTGCCTGAGCAAATGGATACCACACCCACATCCCTGGAGGGTTCTACTATGCATGTGCACAGATCTCCACGAAATTTAAAGTTAAATGGCCACCACTCTTCTGTCAGTTTGTCCTACTGTGGTGACTTGTGAGTTGCTGTGATTATGAAAGCTATGCCACCGGTATTTAAATACCAGCAGGGTCACCCATGGAGGACAGGTTTCAGCTGAGCTTCCACATGAAGACAGACTACTTCCGAATATTTAGTCACTGAAACCTTTCTGAATAACAGAGAAACACTGTCAGATATAGTGCCGAAAAATGAGACCCTAGTGTTTGAAGGCACTCAAAATGCGACTGTGGAAGAGCTGCCTCTTCAAAGTAGAGCTGTACCGTGATGACGCAAATGCAGATAAGCCCATGGGAAAAAAGCCCCTGGGAACTTCATTTGCTGATGGAGCATAACTCAAAATGAAGAGAGACAGTTGTAAACATCCACTGAAAATTGGAACATGGAATGTAATAAGTATGAATTTGGAAAAATTGGAAGTTGTCAAAAATGAAATGGAACACATAAACATCCATATATTAGGCATTAGTGAGCTGAAATGGACTGGTATTGGCCTTTTTGAATCTGACAAACACATGGTTTACTATGCTGGGAATGACAAATTGAATATGAATGGAGTTGCATTTACTGTCAAAAAGAATATATCCAGATCAGTTATGAGGTACAACGCTGTCTGTGATAGGATAATATCCATGCGCCTACAGGGAAACCCAGTTAATACCACTATTATTCAAATTTACACACCAACCACTAAAGCCAGTGAAGACGAAAGAAGAATTCTACCAAGTTCTTCTATCTCAAATCCACCAAACATGCATTCAAGATATATTGATCATTACTGGTGATTGCAATGCAAAGGATGGGAGCAAAGAGGAAGGAGCAGTAGTTGGGAAATATGGCCTTGGTGATAGAAATGATGCTGGAGACCACATGTTAGAATCCTACAAAATCAATGATCTCTTCATTTCAAATCCCTTCTTTAGACTGCATAAAAGATGACTATGCACATGGACCTTGCAAGGTGGAATACATAGAAATCATATTGACTACATCTAGAGAAAGAGACAACAGAAAAGCTCCAGATCATCAGTGAAAATAAGGCCAATGGAGAGATGCTAAAGCAAATGGAAGAAATGAGGAGTTCCAAGAGCTGAACAGAAAATTTCAAAGATCAGCTCAAGAAGATAAAGCCAAATATTACAACAAAATGTGCAAAGATCTGGAATCAGAAAACCAAAAA
>NW_006409253.1:65218-65844 GCF_000296735.1 Chrysochloris asiatica | reverse complement strand
TAACCTCATATGCATGCGAAAGCTGGACAGTGAATAAGGAAGACCATAGAAAATTGATGCTTTTGAGTTCTGGTGTTGGAAGAGAATATTGAAAGTGCATTGGGCTGCCAAAAGAACCAATAGATCCATTTTGGAAGAAGTGCAGCCAGAGTGCTCCTTGGAGGCCAAGATGGGCAAACTTCGTCTCTCATACTTCAGTTATATTGTCAGGAGGGACCAGTCACTGGAGAAGGATATTATGTTTGGTCAGAGAAAAAGAGGAAGACCACCAACGAGATGGATTGGCCAAGTGGCAGGATGGATGGACTCAAGCGTGGCAATAGTAGCGAGGTTGGCCCTGGATTGGGCAGTGTTTCGTTCATTCTGCTGTGTGTAAGGTCACTATTGGTCAGCACCTAACAACAACAACCCTCCTCAAACTCATCCCCTCCAAAGCTAGATTATTTCTTAGTGTTTGTTGTAGTAAGGGACCTTGTTTCCCAGAGGTTTCATTGTCCCTCACACATTCCACATGGGAAGTCCTATGAGACCCTCTCTCTTTTATCATTCCCCCCTCCTCATCCTCCTGTGTTACCTAGATTTAAAGTATGCCACCTAACATGACTAGGACACAAACCCAGGTTGGA
>NW_006409253.1:53292-64598 GCF_000296735.1 Chrysochloris asiatica | reverse complement strand
ACTCTCCCTTTCCAGACTCCAACATGGCTAACATATCCTTCAATTAACAGTTTAGATGCTTCTCCCTTTTTTCCAGTCTCCCAGTCAGCTGACTGCCCACTCTCCTAGGTCTCTCCTTGGGGCATCCCTTTGTAGTCATGTTGCATGACCCACTGTAACCATTGTATTCCGTATCTTCTCATTTTGTGCCTGGTACAGAAGAGACCCTCATATATGTCAGTGAAGAGGTTGACTGAGTGGCAGCAAGTGTCATATTTTCACAGGTCCTTCTTGCTCTCAGAGGGGTGGGGGGTTTCTAAAGAATTAGTAGTACCGAGTTCTGCTTCTCAGTCACACCAAAAGTAAGCATTCACTTACAAGCTCTTTATTGCTAAACGAAAATACACTTTAGAGAGAGAAGCGGGTCTGTCTCCGTGAGTGGAGAAGGCCCTTTGGGATTGGGGTGCACATGCTTATAAAGGTATGGGGTCTCTTTCTGTAAGAGTGGTCTAATACATATTGATTAGGAGGAGTAGAATGTTGAATATTCATTTTTTTTTTTTAGTAAAAGGGCTCAGGCTTTTTGGAAAGGGAGTGCCTTCTGCAGTTGTCAGCTTTTAGGCTTTATCTCCATGGGTTGTCTGCTTATGGCCAGCTGTTTCTATTAGGGTTTCAGGTCCTGATATCCTTATCTTTGTCCCCAGGATCTTCTTCTCAGGGTTACTATTCCTGTTGGACTAGAGTTATCCTTCCCCCTTTCTTGATCCCTTTCTGGTAGGAGAGGACTCAATGCAAAAGGGTAGATATAAAGCCAGGGTAAGAGAGGCCTAAGGCCCAGAGGTTCTAAACTTTCCCTGATATTTCACCCATGAAGAGAGAAGAAACTTAAAATATTTTGGGGAATGGAAAGTCAGGCTCTGTCTAGCTACTTTTTGCTGATTTGGGGTGTTGAGTAGTTGAAGTTCCAACCCTTCCCCCTTCACTCTCTCTATATGCTGGGATTCTGATTCCCTGGGAGCAAGAGTTGGCTACCCAGTTCTGGCCTCATCCAGTGATGTTGGAAGGACAGTATATTCCAGTTGGCTGTGCAGGACTTGAATTTTAATGGCCTGGGGAAGAGAAGAGACAAATCTAACTATAAAGTCTAATATAACCGAACCCAAAGCCAAAGTAACCACAAAAATAGCTGTTGTCACAATTAATGGAAGGAAGAGAAAGAGTAATTATGAGGGCAGTGAGGACAGTCTCAATGATGGGGTACTAGTTTTTAATTTGGGGGGCAGATTCCAGAATGCTATTAATGTTGTCCTGACTGATTTACATAAAAACAGCATTGTTCATTGAGATACAGGTAGGCTCCTCTTTTAGCAGCTGTGAGAGCTCTAAGGCTCTAGCATAGAGTCTAGTTACTCTTGCAACAGAGTCAGTGTCTCACTGGTTTTGACTAAGGAACCTCTTGAACCTTTGTAAGGAGCTTGATGATACCTCTCTCCAGGGGGGTGAGATGAGTAGTAAAGGAGTTAATGGAGGAGGGGAAAATCTGTGAATTTGCTCTCTGGCAAGTACCCTCATATGTCTGAGTGAACAGGTGGGTCCTCACTCCTGTAGGGGAATAGGGCAAACATAGCCCTGATTTCTAAGTGATAGTTATAGTCAGTAAGCTTACTACAGGGGTAGATAAAAAGCAGTGAAGTTAACTATTTGTGTACCTGATGGTGAGATGAAAGAACTCTTTTCTCTTCTTACCACAAATGATGGCGTTCTATGCCGTCTAGTGGGACACTTAGTGATGTCCACAACTAGATAGGAGGAAGTGGATAGGAGGCCACCAGAAGATTTTAAAACTGAGGAAGTCACCCAAGGCTCACAAGGAGATACTGGAAATGCACAAGCCAGGGCACTCCTTGAGCCTGGAGCCCTTTATGCCTCTTGTTCCTCTACCACTAGGACCTTGGAGCCTCCTCCTTGCTCCTGCAGCAACCAGGAGCAGTCCTGGGCTCAGTGACTTTGCTTCTCCCACCTTGGGCAGGATGTTTGAGGACACTTACTTGTATTGTTTTTTAGGAAATCTGGTAGCATAATGGTTATGAATCAGGCTGCTAACTTGGCAGTTCGAAACTACCAGCCCTTCCTTGGAAAAAATAAAAGGCTTTCTGCTTCCATAAAGATTTACAGCCTCAGAAACTCTGTGCAGGGTCACTATGAGTGGGAACCAACTCCATGGTCCTTAACAACAACTTGTACTTTTGGGCTGAGGTATTCCCTGAGTCCGGTGCCACCACACTGAAAACAGTCTCCTTTTTCTCTGAGGTCTGTAGAGATGGCAGATGGACACTGAGCTGCAATGGAGGCTGCAAGAATGTTATCTCTTTGGCAGTCAGTCCCTTTTCCATTATCTGTAAACAGGGGTGGTGACTCCTAACAGCTGGGTGGCAGTAACTTAGAGTCCCACTGTCAGTTTTCTTTTGCTTTTCCTTCTTTTTTTGCAACTTCCAGCACATGTTGGGAGCTGATTGGTAATAAAATAGGTATTAATAACAATGTTAGCCTCCCGGGAGTCAGAATTCAGATTTGTATATTTCTTTACTGTGTTTAATAGCCTTCCTCTGTTTACTTCTGGGTTCTCATCCTTTCTCTGTACTACCTCTGACACTTGGTAAAGTTGACAGTCTGAATTTGAATAGCCTTTATCTCATTGGCCAAGCATATTACATGTGATAATTATATGGTAATTCTGGACTGCTGTTACAGTTTGGGTCTTTTTATTGACTGAACAGCAATGAGGGAGTGAAACGCCCACTTCTTTTTAGGGCAGATTAAATACATGACAAATATGATTGACTGTGTTCAAATGTGGGCCTTTTTGTCAGGCATGTAACAGTATAAAAAGATGACAGAAAAATTCCTGCAAGTGAGTTCAAACAACTTAGCAGGGTCATCAAACTGCTCCATGAATTTTCCTGGCTCCTGGGAAGAGCTACCCAGCATTTCTGTAATTGACCTGAAGGCTAGTAGACCAAATGGGACTTGAACTCTTACAAATTCCTCTCCCATTGCTGCTGGTGTGGGTACTTCCTGCAAGGGTAGTATAGTTGGGAGTGTTGGGACAATGGGTGATGGATAGTTTGGAAGGAGAAGTGGCACATGTCCCAAAGGGGCAGTGAGCATTTTACTTAGCTCTGCTTCTTGCTCACAACTTTTTTCTTTTTTTTTTTAAGTTTTTATTGTGAATTGAGTGAAAGTTTACAGGGCAGATCATCAGTTTTACAATCAACAAATCCTACACCTTGTTTCATTACATGATTATAATCTCCTCCATGTACCATCAGTTAGCAGTATTTCTCTCTATTCACTTTAGCTTTTTTTTTTTTTTTTAAGAAAACAAAACAAAAAACACTCAGGAATATATAATAATTTACACCTCCAAATGGGCACATTCTGCAAGTCAACCTCCTGGCCACCAGCTCTTAGTCCACTTCAGTTGCTCCCTCTCTCCATGTCCCCATCTCTGTCTTCATCTCTGGCATCCCTGCTTCTCTGGATAAGGTCCCACATTCTGCTTGTGCTCTTCTCCCTTGATGGTCCTAGGGTCCTCTGTTTCTGGACTATAAGATTAATCACTTCCCTGTTTATGTTATAAAACTTCTACCTTTACAATTGTGACAATTGCAATTAGTCATTGTCGGGGACCCACCTCGACATAAGGATGGAAATCTCATAGTCAATAGTGGTTTATGTTTAGGGCATGAGATTGTTGAGAACTTCTTTTTGTACTTTACATATACACTTCTGTACTGTTTTGATTTTTTTCACAATGGATTTATATATTGTTACATTTTAATGGTCCAATTTCAGCTCCATACCCTTTTGAACTAGCTTGGATGCCAACTGACCAGAACTCGACCAGATGAAGGCAAAGATGTTGGACAGTGTGAACAAGTACAAATGGCTACAATTTGATGATCTGGACTTTGGCTTATGGATGCAGTGTCTCAAAATTCCAACCAGAATGGAAGGATTCTTCATATAATGGAACAAGCTGGTTTCTTCAGTAAACAGGCTTGATTGGGACGGGCCATTTAGACATTGGCTATCAAAAATGGGGTGGCTGTAAAGGCATGAAGTGGCTAGCTTACAAGGTTTCATGAGTGTGTTTAGTTTCAGGATGAGGTGGGTAAAGTAGAATACCCACTGAATACTTTCCTTCTTTCCCAAATGGATCTGGTGAAAGGGGAAGGGGATGATGCTGGTAAGATTTTATGATTCAATTGTGAACAATTTTAGCAGGATTAATTGTGATAGCCACAACTGTAATTGTAGATGTGTAACTAAAAGGGGGAGTAGTTATCTTATATTTCAGGAAGAGATGATCCTAAGACCATCAAGAAGGATGGGCATGAATGGAGCATGAGATCCCTCCCTAGAAAAGCGAGGGGCAGCAGAGACAGTGGGAGAGGTGGTGGCTGGAGAGACAAGCAGCTGTGGGCTCTAGGACCATGAACGGAGTGAGGTGTGTGCCTGCGGGCAGGAGACTGACTTGCAGAATCTGCCCTTTGGACAATTGAATCAATTTATATTCTTTGATTTCGATGTGTACATCTAATGCTTTTTGCTTTGTTCATTTGTGAAATATAAGATATAAATGGGGAGCCACAGAAAGTAGGATAACTGTTTTTGCAGGAAGAGAATGTAATCAACCATATGAAATAAAGTATATGATTTGTTGAATGTAAAGCTGATGATCTTGTGTGTAAACCTTCACTCAATTCACAAAAGTTAAAAAGTAATAATATTTTAGCAGACATATTTGTTACTTTATTTTTCAAACAAATAACTATTGTAACAAACAAAACAGTAATATATACATAGAAAAATGTGATTTCCCAGGTCTTTCTTTTTCATATCCCTTCTTTCAATTACCTGCTTACTTTGCTACCCACATTCATTCTGGTTTACTCATTCTCCTACCTCACCTTGGACTACTCCACCTCTTTGAAAAGCAGACAGTTTTTAAGAAACTACACATACCTCTTAGAAGCCTCAGCGTTGAGTGGATTCATTATGTTCTCGAGGAACAATATCTGATTGCAAAGTGGCCCCAGTGTTCGACAGGAAATGTCAGACTCAGCGATCAACAGGAAAAGTCAAACTAGACCATGTCTGAACCCCTGGTCTCCAGAAAGGAAAACCATGTTTCACTTCAATATTCAGAATCTGCCAGAGGCGTACTAGGGTTAGTGACTGGCTGCCAAGGGGGATGAGTGTGACCATGCACAAGGCCTCCCCTTCTCTGGGGTTGTGTTTCTTCTGCCAGTAAATAACAGTAACATTGCCAGTCTCCAAGACTGTTAGGAAGATTCCATGAGATAAGGCAGTAAAAGGACATTTTCAGTTGTAAAATTCTCCACCAAGCTAAAGGAAATGAGAGCAGTAAATTACCAGTGTTTGTAAAAATGGGAACCTTTTTTTTATTATTTAGTGTGAAATTTTTTAATAAAAGGAAGAGGGGAGTGAGGGAGAGGTCTCAGCAGCTGGTATTTCCATCCACCCTGAAAATCCCAAACCACATAAAGGGTGGTATTGTGTGTTTTCACATTGGGGAGGGTACTTTGATAGAACATGCATGGAACACTGTCAGCATCCCAGTGTGGAGCTGTTCCAGATGAGTTTTGACAGCTGACAGGAGAATCCAATTTCCTGGCTGCAGACTTCAGGCCCCAAACCCAGGGCCTAGGAGAGCCAGAAGCCAGCAAGGACTCCTAACTGCCCCCACACCCCTTCTAGGGCATCACAGTCAGCAGGTCACGTCTGGCTGGGAGATGGGGGAAACACAGGTGGGGTGTGATCCAGGGAACAACCCCAGAGCAGACACTGTGGGCCACAGAAAGCAACCAGGGTCTGAGCACCAGGAGACCGCACTATGCTCATTCTCAGCTGTGTGACATTAGGCAAGTGTTGCCACCCCATCCTGCACTTCGGTTTCCCCTCCTGTAAACTGATGGGATTTGATGAGAATGAGCCCCTCTGGCTTCAAGACCACAGTCATTCTCTACCTGCCTGTCAGGCAATGGGGCTTCCCAAACAGAGGGTCCATTGAGAACTGGGAGAGGAGCCTCTGGAATTGCCTCCAGCCTGTCAGGGAGGACACAGGCAGTCTTCTCCCCCTGATTCCTGCCTCAGGACACCTGTGTCTCCTGCCCCTAACTGCACTGGGAACCTGTGAACTCATCTTTCTTCCCCACCCAGAGGGACTGGGTCTCAGGCCAGAGGGGTGGGTCAGAGAAGGGGCAAACAAGCAGGGCAGCCTGGCATAAGATGGAGGGAGGTTGGGGCACTTGGCACAAAGGGTCACTGCAGAAGACCCACAGCACGCAACTCGGACAAATCAAATTTTATTCAGAAAAGCAGATTAGTAATCACCACTAACTACTAAGTGAGGCACATCAGACACTTCATCTTGCCCACACTCACGCCTCATTTTGGCCCTTGTAGGACACTGTCAAAATCCTCTTCTGGTTCTGAACATGGTCCCAGAGTTCTGAGCTGGGAGCTGCCCAGCATGCTCTTGGGCTGGACAAGGTCCTGGTGTTCAAAGAGGATGGCTTAGGAAACTGTATCCAAAAATTGTTGCCGGGTCAGCTGGCCATACTGAGGCATGAGGCCTCAGTAGGGAGTTAGTGCAGTCTTCTTACACAGTCTCACATCTGGACAACAGAAGGACTGTCACGCCTCTGGAGGCCACGTGGAAAGGCATGTCTAGACTGTTCCATGTTACAGGCACATCAAAATGTTACAGACAATGTTATGGGCACATCAGAATGGATGAGGCACAGTAAAGACCAAGGAGATTCTTCTCCTGAGTGAGGTCCCCTGACCACAGGCAAAGACCCCCAGGCTCTGGAGGAAGCTCTGGAGGATTGGGCCCCAGCTGAGGATACAACTTCAGTGATCTAAAAAGAGAGGTCAGAACAAACAACGAAGCCTAGAGCTAAAACCCCATTGTTTGGTGCTCAAGGCAGAGAACGCAGTGCCAGAGGTCTGCAATCTTGTACCTGAGTCATGGCACAAGGGGAACCAGGAAGCCCCTGGGTGTAAGGCAAAATGAGTCCCCATTCATCTTGGTTCTTCCATGGATAGTGGGGAGTCAGTGTGAAGGGAAGCTACTAAGCAGGAGTTCTCTCCCTGCCACCACCCTTGGTGGCCAATGAAGACTCAAACCTTCCACTGTCCTGGGTCAGAGTGATGGTACAAGTCAGGGAACCTGGGCACTGGCAGAGATTGGCACAGTCAGGCTCTGGGATTCTCCATGGTCTTGGCAACATGGAAACCTGCAACAGTAGAACCGAAATCACTGGACTTCTAAGGCACTCCAGAATTCCAAATCCAGGTTCTGGCTGACACCAGGGAACAGCCAACTAGGACTGCAATGTAACTGAGACATTGAAGGACTCAGGGCACTCTGAGGGTTCATTGTTCTGGAATTTCCCACAGAAAAAAGGAAGAAAAGGTATCTGACATGTATAAACCCCTCCTGGTGTACCTCTGTAGCATCAGCACTGGACTGTGGACCATAAGGTCAGCAGTTCAAATCTCCCTGCTGCTCTTCAGAAACCCTATACAGGAAGACAATGAATCAGAACCAACTCGATGGCACATCACAACAACAACAGTATGTGGTGTGTGGATTTCTGGTGTTGCACTCTAAGATAAGCACTAGGCTGCTGACCGCAAGTTCGGT
This sequence comes from Chrysochloris asiatica, assembly GCF_000296735.1. Lineage (NCBI taxonomy): Eukaryota > Metazoa > Chordata > Mammalia > Afrosoricida > Chrysochloridae > Chrysochloris > Chrysochloris asiatica. The sequence continues at coordinate 56,881 of NW_006409253.1, read as the reverse complement.
GATTCAAACCTACCAACTGCTTCTCAGAAACCCTATACTGGGTCATTATGAGTCTTAATCAAGTCTATGGCTCTTAGCAGCAACATCCATACAAATGGTTAATATGCTCAGCTGGTAACCAGAAAGTTGGAGACTCAAGTTCACCCTGATGCTTCTCAAAAGAATGATTTGATGATCTACTTTTGAAAAATCAGTCACTGAAAACGCTATGGATCCTAACCAGAGAAGCAGCAACACCAGAGATGGAGGCAGAGGTAATGGCATGGTGAGATAGAGCAGCTGAGGACTCTACACTCATGGAAAGAGAAAGGCCGTATGCTGGCCGCTGGGAGGCTGGATTGTAAAATGTGCCCTTTGGTTGTTTAAAAGATTATATATTCCTGAGTGTTTTTGTGTACATTAAAAAAAAAAAAAAGACTGAATAGATGTAAATACTATTAAGTGAATACTGTTAACTGATGGTGCACGGATTGATGACTGGTTGATTGCAAAAGCTATGTTCTTCCATGGAAATTATCACTCCATTCACAATAAAAGCTTTTTCAAAAAACCCTACAGAGTACTGTTTTACTTTAACATATATTAGGTGGACATGGGACTCCTGGTGTGGAGCTTCAGGATCAGTACTAGACAGTGAACCACTAGGTCGGCAGTTCAAATCCACCAGCTGCTCCACATTCTCTAGAGAGTGGCTATGAGACAGAACTGACATGAAGGCACTTAGCAACAATAGGTCGCCATGAGTCTGAATCAACTAGAAGGCACCTGGTATGAGGAGTATACATCATCAGGAAATTCTGCCAGATTCAGAGGAGGACATGGAACAAGGGAGATCATGGCTGACGTCACATGGATCTTGGCTGAAAGCAGGGAATAACAGACAGATATTTACTTGTGCTTTATCAACTATGCAAAGGCAGTTGACTATGGATAACATTTTGAAGAATTCAAAAGCACTTACTTGTGCTCATGCAGAATTTTTACATAGAATAAGAAGCAGTCATTCATTCAAGCAGAACAAGGGGATACCGAATGGTTTCAAACCAGTAAACGTGTGTGTTAGGGTGGTGTCCTTTCACCAGACTTGTTCGGTCTATATGCTGAGAAAATAATCTGAGAAGCTGGATTATATGAAGGAGAATGTGGCAACAGAATTGCAGGAAAACTAATGAACAATATGCGGTATGCAGATGATACAACCTTGCTTTCTGGAAAGAAAAGAGTTTGAAGAATTCACTGATGAAGATCAAAGACTGCATGGATTGAGTCAAAATCCTCATAACTAGACCAATAAATAACATTATGATAAACTGAAAAAAAAAAAAAATGAAGTTGTCAGAGATTTCATTTTACTTGGATCCATAAACAACACGCATGGAAGCAGCAGTTAAAAAATCAAACAACATATTGCTTTAGGCAAACCTGCTGCCAAAGACTTCTTTAAAGTTTTAATGAGCAAAAATGTCACTTTGAGAACTAGATTGTACCCACCCCAAGCCATGGTATTTCCAATCACCTCATATGCATGTGAAAGTTGGGCAATGAATAAAGAGGACCAGAGGAGAATGAATGCATTTGAATTATGAATTGGCAACGAATATGAAAGTACCCTAAACTGATGGATGAAGGAACAAATCTGTTTTAGAAGCTTGTCCTTGGAAGCGAGGATACAGAGACTTTGTCATTTGTATTCTGGATATGTTGTCAGAAAAGACCAGCCCCTGGATAAGGACATCATGTTTGTCAAAGTAGAGAGTCAGCAAAAAAGAGGAAGACCCCTCAATGGATGGATTGATACCACGGCAACACAATGGCTTCAAACACAGCAATTGTGAGGATGGTACAGGATGGGGCAGTGTTTTGATCTGTTGTACATAAGGTCATATGAATAAGAGTCGACTCCATAGCACCTAACAAACAAATCACAAAACATGGTCCTGAGGAAGCCAGATTCCCAGGGCTCTAATCTTAGTCCCACTAGCTGCGAGATCTTGTTCAACTTATTTAACCTTTCTGTGACTCATTTGGATAATAAAATCTACCTCAGTAGGCTTGTTGAGAGAATGATATGAATACATGTAAGGATGTAAAGTACTTTGAGCCATGCCAGGCTAGGTAAATGCTGTTGTCGTTGTTAAGTGCCATAGAGTAGGTTCTGATCCATAGCAACACTGTATAGGGTTTCCCATGAGCAGCTGGTAAGCTTGAACCACCAACCTTGTGGTTCAAACTGACTTTGCAATCCAGCGCATTAGCCTGCGGTGCCACAACAGGACTCCCAATAAATGTTATGATGATGGTATCTTTAAAACTTGATACAAGTGTTCTGGAATCCTGGTGTGGCACTATAGTATCAGCACTGGACTGTGAACCACAAGGTCGGCAGTTCAAACCTACCAGGTGCTCCTCAGAAACCCTATACAGGGTCACTATGAGTCAGAACCAAATCAACAGCATTTATCAACAACAACACTGTAAGTGCTCTATACCTTCACAACCACAACAAAGAAACTAACACCTCCTCACTTAAGTTTTAAATACATAGTCACAAAAACAACATTTTGGCCTCTACTGTGGTTGGAGTCTTGGTATGCACTGGGGGTTAATGCCCTGGACTGCAAGGGCAGGTTGAAGCACAAGGTCAGCGGTTCAAACCCACCAGCACTTTCTTAGAAACCTATACAGGGTCTGTATGAGTCAAAACCGACTTTAAGGCTCTTAACAACACCAACAAAAGGTGGTGCTGTGAGGTCACTGGTTCAAACCCACAAGCTGACCCCAGAAAAAAGACCCGACAGGCTGCTTCTGTAAAGTCCTGGGAACCCTATGGGGCAGTACTACTCCACTGTGTAGGGTCACTATAAGTCTGAACTGACCCAACAGCAATGTTGTTGTTGTTGTTAAGTGCCGTCGAGTCGGTTCCGACCCATAGCGACCCTGTACAGGGTTTCCGAGGGTGTAAATCCTTCCGGGAGTAGAAAGCCTCATGGGTATGGTTTATTCCAGTTTCTAAAGCAGAGGGTGGGACTTTATCAAAGAGCAGAAGCTTTTAAGGATCTAGCAAAAGATGGAATTTCACAGCTCTCTAAACATTGTGGTAACTATTTTATCCTTCTAACTTATTCTCTATATTAAGACCTTTTAACTTTTGGAAAATGAGGTGGGCTCTGTGATTTTTGGTCAAAGCTCTATGATCCCTACCAGAAAACCAGGAAGTATCTTACCATCCAGGGACTTGGCCAGCTGCTCACCCCAGCTCCAGATTCTTCTCCTCTCTTGGGTGATCTCTTACAAAGTGAAGTTCCTTTTGACTGGGAAACCATCCCAAGTTTTGTAATGTCGTTGTTGATAAGTACTGTCGATCTGTTTCCAATACATAGAGACCCTGTTTCCAAGGAGCAGCTGGGGAGTTTGATTCACTGACCTTGTGGTTCAAGCTAACCTTGTGGTCCAGTGCTGCATCTTGCAGGGCTACATCAGGACTCCAAGTTGTGTAAAAGGATGTTCAAATCCACCAAATCCCAGGTCTCCATGTATGGTCTTTCTCACTGGCCTGGTAGGAGGGCTGTCACCCTCAGTTAGAGAAAGT
>NW_006409253.1:48499-52762 GCF_000296735.1 Chrysochloris asiatica | reverse complement strand
ACTCCCGTAAAGATTTACACCCTCGGAAACCCTGTACAGGGTCGCTATGGGTCGGACCCGACTCGATGGCACTTAACAACAACAACAACACGGTTCAGAAACCACTGGACAGCTCTTAACAACAACAACAAACTAATATTGTTCCGGCTGCTCCCAAGAGCAGGACAGGAGTTCCTATCTATAAAAAGAAGTGTTGGGGTCCTTACCCTAACATTCCATGATGGTCCAGGCCCTGGGGGAAATGCAGACAGATAGCAGACAGTCTTTAATGCAGACAGATAGCAGTTAAGGGCCTGTATCAAAGAGATGCCTTTGAGAAGAAGGCTAAGAAGGGTCTCCAGTCACTAAATGCAGGAAGTTAGTGACATGTGTTTGAAAAAAGGCGGGCCAGGCAGAGGTGAGAGAGGACTCCAAAGGTACAAGAGGTACTGCCCATTGGTTCTCTGTGTCCATTCGCACGTCTGCAGATGATCCCCTCCACAAGATATCAAAGCACCAAGGGGTGTGCTAGGAGGGACTAATGAGTTAATGACACATAATCCCAAACTCCTCACTCAAGACCAGCCAAGTCCTGTTCCCAGCTTCAGCAGCCACCACACAGTGGCCTTCCTTCCTCTCCATGGAAAGAAACACCAGAAGAAGTGCTCTAACTCCGGCTGAGCGGGCTCGGTGGTGCAGCCATGAGGCTGGTTCCAATTTAGGAAACTCCTGGGATCTGTGAGGAGCTTGTCCAAGTCTAGTTCACAGCAGGGCAGAAGGAACCACGCTGTTTCTCCTCTGGGCAACAGTCTGAAAGGGTAGTCCGCCTTCGAATTGCAGCCCTGTCGGAGCCAGTGGAGGGGTCGCAAGGGTTGCAACGCTTTGGACTTGGGGGTCGCTGCTTTAGACTTGGGGGTCGCGGTTAGGCCAGAGCTGCGTGTCTGGATTCGGTTCCTGGGAGCCAGCTGCAGCGGAAACGCAGGACATGGGGAGCGTGTCAGCGCGCAAGACCTCAGGATAAGCACATCACCGCGAAGGACTGGGGCATGGTTCTCCAGAGGGACCTCTGCTGTGGTCGGGGCCGCGGTGCTAGTGGACAGCCTCACACCACTTCCATCTAGACCGGACGGGTTCATTGGTAGCATGTCGAGAAGAAGTAGAGAACAAGGCAGAATCTGCAGCAGACAGCGGCCCTAAGAAAGACATTGTAGGCGCAGGGCAGCCGGTAATCCTCGATGTTGCAGTAACTATGGTACAGTGTCTGGTCGATCATGATGCCCATCAAGGCGATGTACAGCACAGTCGCCAGCAGGTCATGAATCACGTTGACCCCCACCCTGTATTTGTCAAGCAACGTGATGAAGAAGAGGATCAGGGTCGTCAGGCAGAAGAATGTAGACATGAAGAGTGCGAAGTACACGAGGCCCTGGAACCCGCTCATGGCGGTGAGGATGATGATGGTGGCCCCAACCAGAAGTTGCAGCAGCCTCAGCACTCCCAGTGGGCTGTACAGGAAGTGCCAGTTCAAGTTCATGGTCCCAAGGCTCGGTTCCGCGGCGGCCAGAGCAGTGGAATAGCAGCGCCTTGCTCTCAGGGTCGGCCAGGCAGAGATGCCCGCTGCTCCCTCTGTGGCCTCAACACTACCCTAAAAGTTCTTATCACTTACTCTCTCCTCTCCACCTTTCCTTCTCTCCTCCCTCCAGCCCTCCTATCTTTCTCTTTGCCTCTCTCCACCCCACAGACCCTCCCTTTCTCTTGCCCCTCCTCTCTCTCCACCCCACTCTCTCCTCCCAGCTTCTTGCTATCTTCTTCTTTCTTGTTACAGACCGCAGGTATTGGGGTACTTAGGACCAGCGTCATGGACGAAAATTCCAGCACGTGGCCGCGCTCTGACCCGCTGGCCAGAGACCCTGTGGGCTCAAGGAAGTAACCTCCGGACGTGCCAACTCACTGTGGGGCTAGCTCTGTATAATTCTTTTTAGTCCTATTAATTCACTCCATGCTTCGAACCCCTGTAATTGCAGCTTCTGAGAAAATTGTTTCTTAATGTGCCTCTCTCAATGTCTCCACTGTGTTAGCAGTGTGTAAGGTTCTGGGAACAAATCTCTCTGAGGAACAAACTCTGGCCACTGGGCAAACTCGTCCAAACTGTTCTTTATCAAATTATTCAGTTATGTTTGATATTAACTTAATATACGAACCCTTGTTACCCATGGACAAATATTAAAACAAAAAACTGCTCCTAAAGCCGAGGCTGTAGAAAGTTCCAAAAGCAAGTTTGCTGGAGCAAGGCTGCCCAAAGAATTAACTCAAAGTAGATGGGCGACTTCCAGGTTTTTGTTTAAAGAACAAAAGGACTGCCATCTTAAATTGCTTCCAGGTGCAGCCCATTCACCTAGGAACCTTGCTTCCTCCTGCAGACCTGGCCCTGGCAGCTGACACAGCGGGATTCCTTTCAATCCTTTTCACCTTCCCCAATTCGAGATTAGGTGCTATAGATATGTTAATTAGCCTGGAGAAACCGAGTTGCTGCCCTGGGATTCGAACCTGAAAAGTACCATGTAATAATTCCCTTGAATTTCTGGAAAATTACGGATGTTAGATTATCAAGACAATTTGTGATGATGTTTTAGAATTTATACCTGTAAATCCTTGTGTCCTGTGTTGACTGATTAATCACATTTCACTTCTGTAGCCAGTCTTAACAAACCCCGCCTTCCTTTGTGTAAAGCTCCTCCCTGAAATAAAACTGGGGCGCAGACCGAAGCCCGCATGCATTACAGCTGCCATGCATTACAGCTGGCATGCGAGGCGTTACAGCTGGCAAGGCATGCGTTAAGGTTTGCAGGGCGGTGCTTTACTGCCTGCAGAGGCCACGATGCGGGTAGTCCAGGGTCCACCCGCCAGTGTCGCATCCACTCTGGTTTCGGGGTGTTTTGTGTTCTCTCTCTTTGCGTCTTTGTGCGTATTCTTTATCTGTCGCAGTCGCCACCAGAACTCCCTCCTTCATGAACCGAACCCCCATGTCGAGGCCAGTCCCCGACACTTTCTATCACAGGTCACACTGGCACCCCAGCCTTGTCCCTCTGGTCCAAACTCCCTGATCAGATTCCTTAATTCTGACAGCCAGGCTGGCACACCCGCTAGTCCTTCCTGGGCCTCCCTGCCTCTCTGCTTGGTGAAGTTAGCCACATCTAGAGCCACCAGGCTTGCCCTCTTGAGCTCTAGTCCTGCCTGGGAGCTGAAGCTGGCTTCATGAACGCCCTCCAGTATCTGGCTGGGCCCCTTTCTTTCTGCTTTCTCCTGTCCTGGCATCCACCGGCACCTCCTGGCTCTCTTCCTTGGTGTGAGAGGAGAGCAGAACTGGTGTTGAATTGGCATTCATTCTGATGAGGGCATCTTGAATATGCTCCAATACCTGCAACAAGAGGGCAGATGGGGTACACGTGCAGTGAGGATCTCCGTCAGCAACAACACACAATACCAGACTGCTTGGTGCTAGAACTCTGAACCACATATAAAGGGATATTTAGAAGACTGGAAGGCTTACAGCTAGGGAAATTTGTAGCAGAATCAAGAAATCCATTGCTTTCTAAATTAAGACGCTCAACTATTCCCGGAGCCGCCATCTTTGGAGAGATCAAGAGGGGGATGGATCAGAACAGCCTCAGCTGCCTGACAGAACCTCAGGTTGTGGACATTCATTTTTTAGTATCTGATCATTGGTCTCTCGCTATCTGCGCACCTCCATTCTGGTGATTCGCAGGGATGCATGACCGAATGTGTGGATTGTGTGGATCATGACAAGCTATGGACAACATTATGAAGTATCATGACAAGCTATGGACAACATTATGAGTATTCTGGAACACTTAATTGTGCTCGTGAGGAATCTGTACATGGATCAATAAGCAGTTGTTCAAATAGAACATGGGAACACTGAGTGGTTTAAAATGAAAAAAGGTGTGTGGCAAGGTTGTATTCTTTCAACATAATTATTCAACCTGTATGCTGAGCAAATAATCCAAGTAGCTGGGTTATATGATGAAAAATATGGTATCAGGATTGGAGGAAGACTAATTAATAACCTGCGATATGCAGATGATACAACCTTGCTTGCTGAAAGTGAAGTGTAATCCATGTGAATGCACAACATTCAGTATGGATTACATCTCAATGTAAAGAAAACAAAAATCCTTAACACTGGACCAATAAACAACATTCTTATCAATGGAGAAAAGATTGAAGTTGTCAAGGACTTCATTCTTCTTGGATCAACTATCA